>NC_061867.1:24527621-24644595 GCF_907164915.1 Impatiens glandulifera
TTCATTTGCGTTACAAGGTCAACAAAATTCACTAGTAAAAAATTGACCTTTACTGACGGTTTTTTCCGAAGGTTTTATAAAACTCTCCTAAATACTCCCGAGAGGAATGAATCCTTCGGTATTAAAAATAGATTCCGAGAGGGGTGTAAAACCTTCGGGTTTATTAATTATTACTGAAAGTTCTTTGTAGAACTTTCGGTTTTTACCTTCCTAAAAAACCAAAAATAATTCTAAGTGTTGGATGTGGGTTAATTGCGAAGGTTTTTACAAAAACCTTCGGTTTTGAAATCCCGGAGATTTTTAATTGCGAAGGTTATTCAAAGAACCTTAGGTTTTACCTTTTTTGAAATTCTCTTTTCCGAAGGTTTTCCAAAAAACCTTCGGTTTTGGCTCAATTAAAAATAGTTCTAAGTTTGGTTATGGTTATTTCCGAAGGGTTTTTAATAAACCTTCGGTTTTGACTAATATCAAAACCGAAAGTTATATGAAAACCTTCGGCATCTACCTCTATAAATACAAACTCTAACCCTTCCCTTTTTCATTCCACTCTCTTCTTTCTCTCTCTCCCGCGTCGCAGCTGCCTCCTCCACGCCGCTTCTTCTCTTCTCGCGTTCAGGTTTGTTTCATTTGGTTTTTTTTTGTTGTTTATTATTAGATTTAGATTTCTTAAGTTTATATATATTATCTAGATTTAGGCTAGTTTAAATTATTTGTTTGTTTCATTGATTTAGATTTGTCTATACGTTATTGTTTAGATTGGATTTAGGTTAGTTTGTTAAATATATATGATTTTGTTAGATTTGTTATTTTGTTTCATTGAAGTTATATTAGATTTAAGTTACGGTTATTTTGTTTGATTAATATATATATATACATATATCTGAAATGCATTTAGGATGGGTGATTAATGGAATAGTCTTCGGCGTACACCGGAGAAACTGCCTCCGTGTTACCAGAATTTGCTAGCACAAACAGAAATTGCGGCACGTGAGGAAGAGGTGAGACAAATGACGCTGGAAATGGAGCAAATTCGATTGAGGGATGCGGAAAGAGGCCGATTGCTGAGTGAAATTAAAGCGGACATGGCTGAAATGGCCCAGAGATTAGAGAATCTCGAATAGGAACTTGTATTGTTGAGGAGTTGACTGAATCAGCCACCCCCTCCTCCCACCCCATCTAATAAATTCTAGATTAATTATGTGTTTAGTTTTTCGTACGAACGATGACATTTTTATGTGTTTTGTTTTAATCATTATGAATTATTATTATTATCTTTGGTTTGGTTTTAATATTGTTCATAAATTATTTTATTTTTGTTTGCTTTTCACTTTTTTTTTAAAAAAAACAGCATGGCCAAAACCGAAGGTTTTCAAATAAACCTTCGGTTTTGACCCTCGGTTAAAAAAATCTGAAAATTTTCTAAGTATGGGGAAGGGTAAAAACCGAAGGTTTTCAAATAAATCTTCGGTTTTGACCCTCGGTTAAAAAAATCTGAAAATTTTCTAAGTATGGGGAAGGGTAAAAACCGAAGGTTTTCAAATAAACCTTCGGTTTTGAACCTCGGTTAAAAAAATCTGAAAATTTTCTAAGTATGGGGAAGGGTAAAAACCGAAGGTTTTCAAATAAACCTTCGGTTTCGACCCTCGGTTAAAAAAATCTGAAAATTTTCTAAGTATGGGGAAGGGTAAAAACCGAAGGTTTTCAAATAAACCTTCGGTTTTCACCCTCGGTTAAAAAAATCTGAAAATTTTCTAAGTATGGGGAAGGGTAAAAACCGAAGGTTTTCAAATAAACCTTCAGTTTTGATCCTTGGTTAAAAAAATCTGAAAATTTTCTAAGTATGGGGAAGGATAAAAACCGAAGGTTTATTTGAAAACCTTCGGTTTTAACACTTCCCAAAAACATTCTGTTTAAGGTCAGGACCGAGAGGTTTATTCAAAACCTTCGCAAATACACATAAAACCGAAAGTTAATGGTATAACTTTCGGTTTTAACACTTCCTAATTTGTTAAATTATTTTGTTTTTAACCCACTAATCTTAACTCCTAACTAATATAATCAATTGTGTGTTGTATTTTAAAAATTAATATTGTGTTTAATGTTAAAATGTTTATGATTGTGTTTGATTATTATAGAGAAGTGTATTTGAATGTTTATGTTTGATTATCTTATGAATGTGTGTAATGTTTGATCATATGGATTGTGCAATATTTAAAGGATATCAAATGTGTTAAATTAATGTTGTTAAAGGTCATTAGAAGGTGAGAAACCAAAGAATTTAACAATTTGTCAAGTGATAATTCCGAAAGTTATATAATTAACTTTCGGAAATATCCATCTAAACTGAAAGTTTTATATAAAACTTTCGGGTTTTATACTTCTGAAGACCGAGATTTTTATATAAAACTTTCGGTTTAGATGGATATTTCCGAAAGTTAATTATATAACTTTCGGTTTTGACATTTCTCAATTTTTTAAATTAAAGTATTTTTTCTTTCCAATATAGACTCCTAACTAATATGTGTGGGTTATATTTTAAAAATTAATATTGTGTTTTATGTTAAAATGTTTATAATTGTGTTTGATTATATAGAGAAGTGTATTTGAATGTTTATGTTTGATTATCTTATGAATGTGTTTAATGTTTGATCATATGGTTTGTGCAATATTTTAAGGATATGAAATGTGTTAAATTAATGTGGTTCAAGGTCATGAAGGTGAGAAACCAAAGAATTTAATAATTTGTGAAGTGATAATTACGAAAGTTATATAATTAACTTTCGGAAATAGCTATCTAAACCGAAAGTTTTATATAAAACTTTCGGAATTGACTCTTATCAAAACCGGAAGTTTTATATAAAACTTTCGGAATTGACCCTTATCAAAACCGAAAGTTATATATAAAACTCTCGGTTTTATATAAAACTCTCGGTTTTAATAAGGGTCAAAACCGAGAGTTTTATATATAACTTTCGGAAATGACCGAATAAAATTAAAAAAAACGCCTCTTTCTCTTCTTCTTTCCCGATTTCCTTGCCCTCTTCTCCTCTTCTCTCCGCCGCCCCTCTTCTCTCTCCCCGACGACCAAGACGCCGCGCCGCCCCGCTTCTCTCTCCCCGACGACCAAGACGCCGCGACGCCGGATCGAAGACGACCGAAGACCACCGAAGACGCTTTTGAAGAATCGCCCTGCCGCCGCCGACACTTGAAGAATCGCCTCTGCCGCCGCCCTGCAAGGTTATTTTTTAATTTTTTTTGCAATTAGGTTAGATTATTGTTAGATTATTGTTAGACTTTTGCAATTAGGTTAGATTCTTGTTAAATTTTTGCAATTAGGTTAGTTATTGTTAGATTCTTGTTAGATTTTTGCAATTAGGTTAGATTATTGATAGATTATGTATATATTATTGTTAGATTAGGTTATTGGATTAAATTTTGGAATTGATTTTAGATTTGGTTTTGGATTTGGATTTGGATTTGGTTTTTGAAATTGGTTGTTGGATTTTGTTTTTGCCTAAATTATGTTGAATTATTGTTAGATTAGGTTTATATTTTTGTTTAAAAAGTTTAGAAATTGTATTGGATTGTGTTATTGGATTTGATTTTGGAAATGATTTTGGTTTGATTTAGGTTAGATTTCGTTTAATTTAGGTTTTGGTTTGATTTTGGTTGGTTTGATTTGGGTTTAATTGAAGTTTGATTTAGGTTTAATTGAAGTTTGATTTAGGTTTTGGTTTGATTTTGGTTGGTTTGATTTGGGTTTAATTGAGGTTTGATTTAGGTTTAATTGAGGTTTGATTTTGGTTTTAGTTTGATTTTGGTTTGATTTTGGTTGGTTTGATTTGGGTTTTATTTAGGTTTGATTTATGTTAAATTTTGTTTAATTTAGGTTTTAGTTTGATTTTGGTTTGATTTGGGTTTAATTGAGGTTTGATTTAGGTTTGATTTTGTTTAATTTAGGTTTTCGTTTGATTTTGGTTTGATTGTGATTGGTTTGATTTGGGTGTAATTTATTGTTATTAGGTTTGGATTACGAATTTCAGCCGCCCCCTGCCCGCCCGTCGATCTACATCCGCTGCTCTTCTTCGTTGCTCTTTTTGTGCAAGGTTAGTTCTTGTTGGTTTATTATATGGTTAGGTTTAGTTTAATGTTAGATTTATGTTAGCTTTTCATGTTAGATTTAAGTTTGATTTATGTTTGATTTGATTTATGTTAGATTAGGTATTATGTTTGATTTATGTTAGATTATGTTAGCTTTTCATGTTAGATTTAAGTTTGATTTATGTTTGATTTGATTTATGTTAGATTAGGTATTATGTTTGTTAGATTATGTTAGATTATGTTGGATTAGATTGGGTTTGAATTAGATTTGATTTTAGGTTAGAATTGTTATATGGAATGAATTGTGTATGAATAAAATTATGTTAGATTATAATTGATTGCTTTGAAATGTGTATGAATAAAATAATGTTAGATTATATGTATGTTGAATTTTGGTTGGATAATGATAGATTAGGTAGAAATTATGTTAGCATTATGTAAGCCTAATTAATTTAGACAAATTTAAGTAAATAATAATGCGGGTTGTTTTCCATTTTATTAGAAATATGGAAGTACCCGATAAAAGCTGGATGACCTTACGTCGAGATCATCCAGATTACGAGGAAGGTGTTGAAAAATTCCTCGAGTATGCTATTAGGAATACATCCCGACAAACCGTGAAATGTCCCTGCGTGAAATGCTTGAACACGCCGTTTATGGAAATAGACGAAGTGAAGACTCACCTCATCATTTATGGATTAAATGTTAATTATGAGTATTGGTATTTTCATGGAGAAAAGAGACGTACTACTCAAGTGGTTAATGACGATGTCGATGAAGATGCCGATGACTTAGATGATGATGATGATGATGATGATGACAATGATCAGTCGGAGGATGTTGTGCCGGAATTCAACAATGCGAGACAGGAGATGAATAATACAGTTAATGAAAAGGTCAATGAAGAACGTTATATGCACGAATTTATAAACGATATGTTCACCAACGTTAATGATGTCCCGAGCAACGATGAACCAGTCGAAGATGCACATAGATTTTATAAATTGCTTGATGATTGCAAACGGCCATTGTATGAAGGTGCTCGAATAACGAAATCATCGGCACTACTGAAACTACTTCACATAAAAAATGTATGTTAATGGACAAATTCTTCGTTCGATATGTTGATGCGTCTGCTTAAAGACTACATATTACCGATTGACGCTCAATTGCCAAACTCATACTACGAAAGTAAAAAATTCATTACTCATATCGGGCTTAAATATGACAAGATAAACGCATGTAAGAACAACTGTATGCTATTTTGGAAGGACGACAAAAATGAAGATTCTTGCAGAGTTTGCGGTCTTTCTAGATGGAAAGTCGACCAAACAAGTGGTACAGTTCGAGAGAAGCAAAATGGGAAATTAATTCCCAAAAAGGTGTTAAGATATTTCCCTTTAATACCAAGACTGCAAAGACTCTACATGTCTTCAAAAACGGCTCCAATGATGAGATGGCATAAAGAAGGAAGAGTTGATAATGATACGTTGAGACATCCCGCTGATTCCTTAACTTGGAAAACGTTTGATGAAAATTATACAGATTTTGCGTCGGAATCTCGAAACGTAAGACTGGGTTTATCAAGCGATGGGTTTCAACCATTTGCAAATGGGAAAAAATCATACAGTGTTTGGCCGGTTATTCTCGTTCCTTATAATGTGTCACACACGACTTGCATGGATTCTAGCAATTTCATTTTATCTATGTTAATTCCGGGTCCAAAGAGTCCGAGAGATGCAATTGACATATTTCTCCAGCCATTGATCGAAGAGTTGCATGAACTGTGGCAAACATGTGTGAAAACGTTTGATGCACACACCTCGCAATACTTTAACATGCGAGCGGCGTTGTTGTGGACCATTAACGACTTTCCCGCATACGCGAATTTATCAGGCTGGAGTACGAAAGGTAAATTCGCTTGTCCTTGTTGTAACAACGACACAGTATCTCTTTGATTGGTTCATGGTTTCAAACAATGTTACTTGGGTCATAGACGCTTCCTTCCACCGAAGCACAAATACAGAAGGGATAAAGAGTCGTTTGATGGTCGAACTGATTATAGAGATCCCCTAGATTGTTAACGGGGCAAGAAAGTTACGAGCAAGCACGAGACCTAGATGATATAATTCTTAGTATGGATTTGAGCAAGAGAACCAAGATATATCATGAAACGTGGGGAGACAATTGGAACAAACTTAGCATTTTCTTCCGTTTGCCTTATTGGAAATCACTATTATTGAGACATAATTTGGATGTGATGCATATTGAGAAAAATATTTGTGATAGCGTGTTGGGAACAATAATGAATGTGAAAGAGAAGACTAAGGATGGTCCTAAAGCACGTAAAGACTTAAAACTCTTAGGCATAAAATCATGGTTACATCCTATAAATGATGAAGGAGTTGTTCATTATCCAGAAACGCCTTTCACTTTGACATCCGAAAATAAAAAACGTCTTTGTAACTTCTTGAAAGATCTCAAGTTGCCTGATGGTTTTTGCTCAAATATCGGCGGTTGTGTAAATTTGGAAGAGAAAAAGATTTCGGGATTAAAGAGTCATGATTGTCACATTTTATTGGAATATCTTATTCCTTTAGCAACTCGTGGATTACTTCTAGATAATGTGTATGATGCGTTAGTAAATTTGTCTCGTTTCTTTCGGTTGTTGCGCTTCAAAGAGTTGATTCAAGAGGACCTGGAACAATTGTACACGGATATTACATTGACACTTTGCAAATTTGAAGTGATTTTTCCGCCGTCAATCTTCGACATCATGATGCATCTCCCGGTTCACTTGTCATTTGAGGCTTTGCTTGGAGGACTTGTTCAGTATCGATGGATGTATCCGTTTGAACATTACATGGGTACAATGAAAAGATATTTGCGGAATAATAACCACCCTGAAGCCTCTATAAGCGAGAGTTATCTTGTTAATGAGAGTATTAGTTTATGTGCCAGGTATATGGAGGAAGAAGAGCAAGAAAATGCACAACCTGAAATCTCGGGCATTTCAATATTTGCATCGTTGGAACACCTATCTAACGGAAAAATATACAACTTGGATTATATCGATCGAGTGACAGCTCATTCTTACATTTTGAAAAATTATCCCGAAGCAGAACATTTTTACACGTAAGATTCTATGTTGCTGTTACAAATTAGCATTAAAGAGTGTGCTATTTAATATTCGATCTATTTGCAGAGATTATATGCAGTATTGCAATAACAACGAGTCCACTGGAGAAACGTTTGCCGCCTATTTCAAGCATCGAGTGAGTAAATTATAAACCATATATCCTAACTATTTTTATTCATTTTAACAACTTCATTTCGGATACATATATAGGTCGTCCATTTAGCAGAATTTAACGACATATCAAGAGACCTCAAGATTTTAGGAGAAGTTCCAAGTATGTACTCGTCTACGTATGTTTGGTGTAAAGTAAACGGATACAAATTCTGTACAGAAAAACACGACGAAGGTTTGACCACTCAAAATAGTGGGGTGGTTGTTGAGGGGTACAACGGATCTGAAACTATGTCATACTACGGAGTTTTAACGGATATAATCGAAGTACAATAATTTTCTCACAAACGAGTTGTTTTATTCAAGTGTAAGTGGTTTGATACACACTCGGGGGAACTAGGAGTGAAAGTGGATAAATATGGCTTCGTAAGTGTAAATGTAAACCGAATTTTGAAAACCCAAAGTCAAGACCCGTATATATTGGCGAGTCAAGCGAAACAAGTATTCTACGCCCCTGATATGTCAGCCCGACCCGGTTGGAAGATTGTGACAAAAATAAAACCGCGGTTTACAAACATATAGTTTAGATTAATTAATTAGGTAGATTTATGTTTCTTACTTTATATTCATTCTTATTACTACTTTATTTCAATTATTCACTCATTTTTATTAATGGTGTGCATTAAGAATGTCTGGATGTCCTAAAACAACTTGGAAGAGTATGAGGAAAACACCCAAGAAATTGGATAAAAGCTACCTAAACCTACTTGTCCAGTTAGAGACCTTAAGGCTCCGAGGATCGTCGTTTTCTAGGAACCAACCACCTATTGTTGTGGTCCCGGTAGCTACTTCTCCCCCAACAGACGAAGATGTTGAGGCTACGGAGCTCGAAGAGTTTATAGAGAGCACGTTTGCTGATATGGTGGATGACGATGAGGCTGAAGACGAGGGTCTCGAGGAGCCTATCGAGGAGGAGGTAACTCGTTTACAAATTAGTTATTGTTTCAACTGATTCACATATCTAATTATGATGTTGATAATTTTGAAGAATCTTCTGCCCGCAAGAGACGGGGGAAGAACAAGAATATTGCGCTGTCTAAGAGGGTAGCGGGGACAAGGATTCCTCTTACGTTTAGAGAGAAGGATGGGAGGCTAGGCGGTACAGACGTGGGAAGAATACAGTGGACTAGACATGTGGGGTCGATTATCCGGAACCCCGTAGTTGTCTCACACCGTCTTCTAAAGTGGAAGGCATTAAGTGCAGACCAATTGGATTCACTTTGGACTGCTATCAAGGTAATACTTATTACTTGATTATACATTACGTCATTAAATAATTATTTTTAATATTTGGATGTTATTTTTTTAGGATCCGTTCGAAGCTACTAATGGTGATATTGAGTCTTTTCAAAAGACCAGATTAGGACACGTCAATCAGATATGGGATAGATGGCGGTCAAATTTGAACAAGGCATATATCCGCGTCCACGAAGGAGACGAGGCGGCGGTATTGGCTAATCCTCCACCAGACTACGATCGAGATGATTGGGAGTTTCTGTGTCGCAACCATTTCTTCACGAAAAAATTTAATTAAAAGTTGATATTAATTAATCTAACTTCATTTTTTATTTCAAATACAGAAAAACAGTCGTACAAATATTATTAACAGGAAGAAGCTGAAATTCCCACATCGTACGGGAAGTAGACCGTTTGCACAAATTGAAGAAGAGTTGGTAAGTACATTATTTGTAATAACTTAATCTATAGATTGTTATTAATTATATAAATCATTTATTTCAATAGGAGATTGAAATGGGACGGGCACCGTCTGTCATTGAAGTGTTCAAGAGGACCCGTACCCCAAAACCGACAAAAGAAAACTCAACACCCGTCCCGGACGAACACGTGCAAGAGAAAATTGTAAGTGAATTGAATATGCCAATTTTTTATTATAGAAATGATACTTTATTTCAATTGTGCAGGTTGAGATGGAGGAAGTTGTTAGTAACGAACCAGGAATATCGGATTTTGAATTGACAGAGAGGGTGTTAGGACAACAAAAACACGGGGTAGTGTTCGGAATGGGATCAGGCGTCCGGCCCACACACTTTCGTGAGGATCGTCGAAGTGGAAACAGTTCACATCGAAACAATGAGCGATTGTTAGAAGAGAATCAAATAATGAATCTCAAGCTGGAGGAACTAGAGAAGAGGGACGAAGAAAGAATGCGCACAATTCAACAAATACAAGCGGAAAAAGAAGAAACAAATCTGAGAATGGAGAGAGAAGTTAGAGATGAACGCAAGAATGGAGAGAATCGCATTGTATATGAGGCAACAACCACCTCCTCCCCCTCCCCCCCCACAAGCTAAGGTTGTTTCGATTCAAAACATGTTTTCATTGGTAGTTGTGTCAATTTGAATTTATAACATATTGTTCGGATTATTAGTTTGGTTGCGAATTTTGTAATGATAATGATCATTTAATGTGATCGTTTAATGTATGTGTCATTTCTTTTATTATTGATATATTGGTTTGGCTGAACAGGTTTTGGTTGCGAGCAAAATAATCAGCACATTTTTAAAATTTTACGGGAAAAAACCGAAAGTAATATTGAAATTTCTCGGTTTTTCTTCAAATGGAAAAACCGAGAGATATTAGAAAACTCTCGGTTTTCTACATTTGAAGAAAACCAAGAGTTATTAGAAAACTTTCGGTTTTTCCACAAAGAGGAAAACCGAGAGTTTTCTAATAACTCTCGTTTTCTTCAAATGGAGAAAACTGAGAGTTTTCTAATAACTCTCGGTTTTTCCATTTGAAGAAAAACCGAGAGATTTCTAATAACTCTCGGTTTTCCTCTTTGTGGAAAAACCGAAAGTTATTTGTAAAACTCTCGGTTTTTCCACAAAGAGGAAAACTGAAAGTTTTTCAATTACCTTTTGGTTTTACTCTAGGGTATCTAAACCGAAAACTCTACGATATATCTCGGTAAATGCCCAATTGTTTTTAACGAAAGAGTCAATACCGAGGGATGGCGAGAGTTACCAAAACCGTCGGTAATGTGTCTATACCGAAAGTTATAAGGTCAAAACCGAAAGTTTTTACTCTCGGTTTTGACCCCTTTTTCACCAGTGATTATAATCGAAAAGTGTTTAAAAAGATGAGAAAATACCTCATTATGACTTTTATAATTCCCAGTGGATAGACAAATGCCTTGGAAAATACCACTTCTAACTCTATAATCTTCTGATATTACTAAATCGTTCTCTACAAAAAAAAAATAGTCCATGTTATTTGTATTACTAATAATATACTTGTTCATTCAGCTTAATATATTGTATAAAGTTATGAGAAAGAAAAAGAACTAACACCAACGTAAAATATAAGAAAATTTTATTCATGATAGTCAGATTCTAATATATTAACTTAATTTAAATGTTTTGTGTATGAAGATATTGTAAGCTTAAATAAATCTAGATAAGAGAGATGAATGTTGTAATGAGAACCTGTGAGAATATGATTGTACCGCAAGAATTTGACAAAAACTCATATAAATACCGCGAGAATTTAACGACAATATTATATATATATATAATAGAGACCACACCAACATTGTCAAATTTGCGAGTGAACTCGTTAACTCGTTCGAGTATGTAATTCTACTTAGAGGAAACGAGTCACGAGTGGTAGTAACTCGTTAGAGTGTAAAATCGGTAATGTGTCGCAAGTTGAATCATTAAATTAACTCGCTAAAATTGTCGAAATTAGAAAATTCTATTGTGTTCTTTATCGTTGTCTTTTTGGAGTACTCTTATTTATCCATTCCAAGAAACATATATGGAAATGGTTGAATTAGAGAGTTCTTTATCGTTGTCTTTTTGGAGTACTCTTATTTATCCATTCCTAGAAACATATATGGAAATGGTTGAATTAGAGAGAGTAAATTATTAAGATTTTATTTTTTATTTTTTTATTTTTTTATTTTTTATTAATATAAATAAATAATATTAGTATATAATTTTTATTTTTATAATTAATTTAATATTTATATATATAATGATATAATATATATATATAATGATATAATAATAATTTTATAATTAAATATATTTTTAAAGTAACTCTTATGATTTTACGTTTCGATTTTGATTTACATGTTTACAAACTTATAACGATTTTATGTAAATTTTCGATTTTAAAATTAGGAAAAGATAATTATGGTGTAAATACACCAAGAATCAAAGAATATATTATTGGGTTCAATACTTGATTGCGTATAGAAAAGAACATTAACGTTATGTCTCATATACCGGTTTAGTTAAACGGTTTCTACTACCATAATTTTAACCGTTTAGAACATATTTTTACACATAACATTTTTACTAAAGTTGTTATTATCGTACTAATCATAGTGTTAAGTTTGATTTCTATGTAGGCCACTGACTGTTTATCAAATATACATGCTAATTTGGTAATTTTTTATAAAAAGGTTTCATATACAAGGACTCTGGTGAACATTTGAAAACTTTAAAAATATATAAGATATAATATCTAGTTAAGTAGTTAAACATATTGTTTTGTGTATATAAAGATATTATAAGCTTAAAAATAATAGATATATAAATTAATCACATAAAAATGTTAGTTCAAATTTGCATGATTATTAATTAAGATTTTTTTAATATTGATCTTTTAAATGGTAAGTGATTGTAAATTTTTATAATCTATAAGAGAAAAAATAGAATGATCAATTATTGTTATAAATATTAAGAATAAGGTAAATCACTCAATAATGGTTCATAAATAAAGTTAATTTTTAAATTCCACATAAAATGTTATAATTAACTCTCTAAATAATAATAATAATAATACTTAATTAGTAAGGTCTTATTTAATGCTTCATTTTCCTAACATTTTATCTCTTGTAAAAGTATAGATTAAAATAATTGCATAATCTTCTTATATATTTTTAAAACTTTTAAATATATATATATATATATATATAAAAAGAAAAAGTATTAAAAAAAATTATTTAATAATTTGATGATCTTATTCAATATATTTTTAAAAACATTTGGTACTATTCTAACATTTTTCTAAATTTTAAATTTTTTAAATTGAACATTTCAAAATTTTTAATATATATATATAAGAAGATTATAGAAATATTTTAATTATTATCCTATTAATTTGATACTCTTTTTATTTTATTTTACTTTTAATACCTTTCAAAAATTAAAATATTTTTATATATATAAATAAATACATTAAATATTTTTATAATATATATATATAATAAAACAAAATTTTAAATATTTACTATACACTCATCTTATCTCTCCTATATATTTTCTCTTTCATAAATTATTAATTTCTCTTTTCTATAATTATATTTGAGTTTACATTGTATATATTAAATGGATTCTAACAATAAAAAAAAAAAAATTACAACTTCCTTAAAGATGATATTCCATAAAACACTTGGAATTTTTATAATTCCAAGTGTATAGACAAATGTCTTTGAAAGTACTATTTCTAACTTTGCAATCTTCTGATATTACTCGATCATTTTTATTGTTTATTCAACTTAATATATTATATAAACTTATGAAAAAGGAGAAGAGCTAACAAAAACGTAAAATAGAAGAAATAAAAAAAGAGAAGAATTTATTCATGCTAGCCAGATTATAATATATTAACTTAATTTGAGTATAAAGATATTATAAACTTAAATATATTATAGATAGGATAGATGAATGTTGTGCTGAGAACCCGCGAGAATATGATTCTACCGCAAGAATTTGATAAAAACTCATATAAATACTGTGAGAATTTGACAAAATATATATATATATATACTAAAGACAAATGCTATCAAACTCGTGAGTCAACTCATGTACTTGTTTAAGTTTGTGATTCTACTTAGAGAAAATTAGTCACGAGTGGTACGTAGTAACTCATTATAGTGTAAAATCGATAATAACTCGCGAGTTGAATCGATTAACTCGCTAAAATCGTCGAAATCGAAAAAGTCTACTGTGTTCTTTATTGTTGTCTTTTTTAAGTACTCTTATTTATTCCATTCCTGAAAACATGTATGGAAGTGGTTGAAATATCATAGAAAAATAAAAATATGGAGATCCATTTATAAAAAAAAAAGAAAAAAAACGGTGATTCAAATAAAAAGAAGACTAAAATAGAGAATTAGATATAAAGAAGAAGAAATATTGAGATTTAGAGAGAAAGAAGATTTAGAGAGAAAGAATAGTAGAAAATACCGTCTGTGAGGTCGGTCAGTAGAAGGAGAATCTATTGAATCTACTTTCAGAAAAAAACTAGACGACTATAAAGAAGGAATCGATCCCAGACCAGGAACTCTCTTCGAGTTTCACTCCTGAATGTTCCTAATATTCTTTGTGCTCTTAGTTCAGCTAGCAACTATGCTGAGCACAAGCACTTTATGGTTGAATTGACTTTGGAGCAGTTGAAAACCGTAGTAAGATAACCCCATTGAAACTATCAAAAAAAAATACCTTCGCTCTAAAACTATAAAACGAAAGTAAGAAATGAAGGAGGGAGGAAGATACGGATTTTCTTAACATTTATATATATATATATATATATATATATATATATATATATATATATATATATATATATATTTATGTGGTAATATTATAATATGAATTAGAGAGAATAAATTAGTTAGATTTTATTTTTTATTTTTTATTAATATAAATATATAATATTATATATTTTTTATTTTTATAATTAATTTTGTTATTTAATATATATATATATATATAATAATGATATACTAATAATTTTATAATTAAATACATTTTTAATGTAAACTTTTAAGATTTTACGATTCGATTTTGATTAAAAGTTTATAAATTTATAACGATTTTACGTAAATTCGTGATTTTAAAATTAGGAAAAGATAATTCAGGTGTAAAGACACCAAGAATCAAATATTATATTATTGGGTTCAATGTTTGATTACCTATAAAAAAAAAGGAGCACCAATGCTAGGGGTGAACAAACGGGTAAACTCAACCCGTATTACCCAACCCATATTCAACCCAAATTAAATTTACCCAATCCATAATTCAACCCATATTATTTACTAATATGGGTTTGGTATGGGTTGGGTTGAGTATGGGTTGGGTATCCCAAATTATTTTATTTTTTTATTTAATATATATTTGACTCATTTAACATATTTTTATTCGTTTAACACGTTTTTCATACGTTTAACACGTTTTTGGCACGTTTAACACATTTTTGACACGTTGAACACGATTTTTATGTTTTTAACATGTTTAACACGTTTGTAACACGTTTGACACGTTTGACACGTTTTTGACACTTTTGACACATTTTTGACACGTTTTTCACGTTTTCGACACGTTTAACACTTTTTGACACATTTTGGCACGTTTAACACGTTTTGACACGTTTAACATGTTTTTTACATTTTTGACACGTTTCACACGTTTTTCACGTTTTTGGCACGTTTTGACACGTTTAACACGTTTCCATGTTTTTGACACGTTTTGACACGTTTAACACATTTTCACGTTTTTGACACGTTTAATACGTTTTTCACATTATTGACATGTTTCACACGTTTTTCACATTTTGGAACGTTTAACACGTTTTGACACGTTTAACACGTTTTGACACGTTTAATACGTTTTCCACGTTTTGAGACGTTTAACATGTTTTTGACACATTTTTTACGTTTTCAACACATTTAATATGTTTTCGACACGTTTAATACGTTTTTCACACATTCAACACGTTTAACACATTTGACACGTTGGACACTATTTTCATGTTTTGACATGTTTAACACGTTTTTAACACGTTTGACATATTTTTCACGATTACGACACATTTAACACATTTTGACACATTTTCACGTTTTTGGCACATTTAACACGTTTTGACATGTTTAACATTTTTTTCACGTTTTTCACATTATTAACACGTTTAACACGTTTATAACATGTTTAACACGTTTATAACATGTTTAACACGTTTGTATCATGTTTAACACGTTTGTAACATGTTTAACATGTTTTTCACACGTTTTTCACGTTTTTGGCACATTTAACACGTTTTGACACATATTCCACGTTTTTGGCACGTTTAACACGTTTTCCACGTTTTTGGCATATTTTGATACGTTTAACACGTTTTTGACACGTTTAACATGTTATTCACATTTTTGACACGTTTAATACGTTTTCACACGTTTGATGTCAAATGTGTGAAAAACATATTAAACATGTCAAAAATGCCAAAAACGTGTTAAAACTTATCAAAACGTGTTAACGTGCACAAAAATATGTTAAACATGTCAAAAATATGTTAAATGTGTAAAACGTGTTAAAATGTCAAAAACGTGTTAAACGTGCCAAAAACGTGAAAAACGTGTTAAACGTGTTAAACATGTTATAAACGTATTAAAATGTTACAAACATGTTAAACGTGTTAAGAATGTGAAAAACGTGAAACACATGTTAAACATGTCAAAACGTATTAAACGTACCAAAATGTGAAAAACGTGTTAATGTGTGAAAAACGTGTCAGATATATCAAAAATGTGTTAAACATGCCAAAAACGTGAAAAACATATTAAACGTGTGAAACACGTGTTAAACGTGTGAAAAACGTGTTAAACATATCAAAAACATGTTAAAATGTTAAAAACGTGTTAAATGTGCCAAAAACGTGTTAAATGTGCCAAAAACGTGAAAACCATGTTAGACTAATCATAAACGTGTTAACGTGTTAGTTATGTTAAAAACATGTTAAACGTGCCAAAAACGTAAAAAAAAACGTGTTTATTTGTCAAAAACGCGTTAAACGTATTAAACATGTCAAAAATGTGTTAAACGTGACAAAAACGTGTTATTAGTATGAAAACGTGTTAAACATGTCAAAAATTTGTTAAACATGCCAAAAACGTAAAAACGTGTTAAACATGTGAATAACATGTTTTAAGTGTGAAAACGTGTTAAAAATATTAAAAACGTATTAAACGTGTGAAAACGTGTTAAATATATCAAAAACGTGTTAAAATGTCAAAATATGTTAAACGTGCCAAAAAATGTGAAAGTCGTGTTAAACTTATCAAAAACGTGTTAAATATGTTTAATACGTGTTAAACGTGCCAAAACGTGAAAATTGTGTTAAACTTATCAAAAACGTGTTAACGTGTTAAATATGTTAAAAACGTGTTAAACGTGCCAAAAACGTAAAAAACGTGTTAAACTTGTAAAAAATGCGTTAAACGTATTAAACATGTCAAAAACGTGTTCAATGTGACAAAAATGTGAAAAACGTGTTATTAGTGTGAAAATGTGTTAAACATGTCAAAAACGTGTTAAACGTGTCAAAAACGTGAAAACGTGTCAAAAACGTGAAAACATGTCAAAAATGTGAAAATGTGTTAAACGTGAAAAACGTGTTAAACGTGTGAAAAACGTGTTAAACGTGTGAAAAACGTGTTAAACGTATGAAAAACGTGTTAAACGTGTGAAAAACATGTTATAAGTGAAAAAATATTAAAAACGTGTTAGATGTATGGAAAACGTGTTAAACGTGTGAAAAATATGTTAAACATGTCAAAAACGTGTTCGACTTAAAATTTGAAAATGATTAGTTTATATTGGATTAATAATAGAGAATTAAACTAAATTTATATAATTTGGGTAATTTGGGTAACCCTAACCCAACCCAAATTAAACTCAACCCATACTCAACCCAACCCAACCCAACCCATATTAACCAACCCAAATTAATATTTTGGGTTTGGGTAAACCCATATTATGCTCACCCCTAATCAATGTTATATCTCATACACCGATTTAGTTAAACGGTTTCTACTACAATAATTTTAACTTTATTGAACATATTTTTACACTTAACATCTTGCTATGTTGCCCCTACCATACTAATCATAGTGTTAAGTTTGATTTTTTATGTAGGTGATCATCCATTTATTAAAGATACATGCTAATTTCGTAATATTTTGATAAAAATATTTCATATATCATGGCTCTTGTGAGCATTTGTGATAATAGATATATATAGGGACGGCGGCCCTGGGGTAAGACAATTGCACAGGGCTCCCCAACTTTATAGAGCCCCAAATCTTTTTATAAAATAGTTATATTATATTATTTTTTCTTTTTTTTCTCATAATAAATAAATATTATACACTATATATTTAACATTTTTATCTTTTTTTTTTATTTTTCTACGTTTGCTGCTTTTTTCTAACCTAATATCTAATTAATATTAGTAATATTAATCGTAATTTTTTAACCCTAAGCGGACGCCGCTCTTTTCTAACCTGATATCTAATATTAATCATAATTTTTTAACCGAGCGACCATCATTTTATATTCTATGTTTATAAATTTAACCCTAAATTTCAGTCGTCATTTTCTGTTTCATATCTTGAACTTATCTCTTCTATGATTCTATCAATCTTCAAATTCACATAATAATTTTCTAATACTAAATCCCCGGCCGGTCATTTTCTATTTCTTCAAGTTAACAACAATCATTTTTTGAGGGAATGATATTACTTATTCAGTTATTTGTTTAATTTCTCTTATTCTTATTATTTATCTTTAATATTTAACCACTTTAAAAATTAAAATATTTACATCTTTAAAGAGCATGGGCAAGCGTACGGATTTACATGGTATAAAACAAATGCATTCTAACCAAATATTACAACTTCCGTCGTGATGACCTTTCCAATACAATGATTGTTGCAATTCGAAACGGATAGAAAAATACCTTTAAAGTACCTCTTTTAACACTACAATCTTTGTATATTACTCGATCGTTTCTGTAAAAACAATAAATAAATTATTTTATTTGTATTATTAATAATATTATTTTTTATTCATCTTAATATATTATATTAACTTATGATAAATAAGCTAATAGCTAACACAAACGTAAAATATAAGAACAATTAATTCATGCTAGCTAGATTCTAATATATAAACTTGAATCTATATGTTTTTGTGTAGGATGATATTATAAGATATATATATATATATATTATAATCTAAATATTTAATCTATTAAAGGTAGTTAGAATGTTCCGACGATTTTACCTACGTCATTTATGACAAAAATAATAAACGTTTGAAAAATTAATGAAAATAGAAAAAAAAATAAATAACATAGAAAATAATTAAGGAAATTTAGCTCCAACTATTTTCATCACTGTTGTAGACAATAAACGAAAGACACAAAATCTATTGGAGCATTCCTAAGGTATTTTCGATATATTTTTTGTCGAATTTAATTTTCGTCAGAAATGTTTATTATTGACATGTTTTTCAATAGATTTTTTAACGAAATAAGCGACGATATGTCAAAATTTTTGATATATTGATGATAGATATTTTAATGGAATTTATGATGAAAGTTTCCTCAAAATAAAAACTTTTGTGTTATTTAAGCATCTTATAAAAGTTGTAGGATGAACTTATGTTAGGAAAAGGTAATAGATCAGTATGGATACGACAAGAAAAATAAAGTTCCACAAACGATGTTATCTAAATGAACATGTATGAAAACTTATCGAGATAAAGTTGAGGCGTGCTGGGCACTGTCCTTAGAGAGATTTCGCCTCCTCGAGTAAAATTACTCGTTGCGGTAGGATGTTAGTGACGCTCCCTCTCAGGATTCAACAACTCTTCCCGTTAATGTCGCAATCTACTTAACGAGGCTCAGAGGATAATAGTTTTGGATGCTCTCGAAAATGTGGATTGTCTCTTTGAAAAAATATATTTGTAATCTTTTTCTACCTCTAGTATATATAGATATATAAAAATATACTGACAAAACGTTTTCAATAATTGATCACAATTATTGCAAATCAATCACACAAATTAAGAGATTAGTAACGGTAATTAAATATCTTAATTGATCACAATTAATTCAAAATCAATGCCACAAATTAAGAGATTAGTAACGGTAATTGAAGATTTGATTTTGGCTGTTAATATACGTAAATCTTTAATTTGAACGTTGTAAATTAATTCCATAATTCAGGATGATTAAATTAAAATAATAATTTAGAAATAACTATTATTAATATTTATCCAACAATCCCCACATATTGCAAAATTATTTAAAAAACATTTTTCTCGAGAGCGCAAAAAATTAATGCATCAGTACTAGTGTCTTTTGGACTATGAACTAGTGCTTAGAAAAATAAGCAAAGACTCACAGAAATGTCGGTGAGATTAGAACCTCTATGAACCTCATTTCAGACGTGAATCAGTGAACTTATTTGTCACGATAATTTCTCTTCCAAAGTTATCCGTCGCGGTGTGACACATTTTGGCATTGCGTCAATCCTGCATCTCGTGAGAGCTCTAGAAAGACTGTCTAACTTTCATAGAAGCGGCCCCACCTCTATTCTCACATAGGTAAAATCTATCAAGTGTGTACTGCAGTTAAACACACCACTCACGCATGAGCTATAGATTCATTAAGAGTTTAGACTCATCCTCTTCAACTACAGTACTCAGTATCGTACACCATAGGGATGGGTTGCTCATAAATATTTGGGATAGTGTCTCACAAACTGACAAATGACTTGTTCTTACCCATATGAACCTACAATACGTGAAATAATTCACGTACTGGGTTGGGTTACTATCATTCTCAGTTTCGTTTGTAGACATTAATCCCATCCCCCTCGATGTATTTCTCACTAGCCTCGAGCTTAATGGTTTGGTCATAGGATCCGCCAAATTCATCTCTGACCTTACAAAGTTTAGTGATATCACTCGATGTTTAATCAGTTGTTTCACTGAACAATGTCGCACCCGCATGTGTCGACTTTTTCAATTATAATTATCATTATTGGCTCTACCAATGGATGCTTTGCAATCACAGTGTATCGATATAAAAGGCATGGGCTTTTTCCATAAAGGGATATCTACTAAGAGATTTCTAAGCCACTCAGCCTCAATACCTACCAAATCGAGAGCAATAAACTCTAACTCCATTGTAAAACGTGCTATACAGGTCTGCTTTGCTGATTTCCAAGAGACAACACCTTTTTCTATAGTAAATATGAATCCACTTGTAGACTTGATCTCATCTAAATCAGAAATCCAGTTAGCATCACAATAACCCTCATGTACGCTGGAAAATCACAATAGTATATACCAAAATCAATTCCACGTAAATATCTTAAAATTCTATTCATTGCAATCCAATGATCTTTATTAGGATTCTGAGTGTATCTACTTAATCTATTAACTGCATATGCAATATCTGGTCTTGAACAATTCATCAGATACATGAGACTCCCAATTATTTTAGCATAATCATATTGATAAACACTATTTTCTGTATTTTTTTTAAGTGTAAATTAGAGTCATAAGGAGTACAAACAACTTTGGAATCATATATCTCAAACTTTTTTAATAAATTTTCAACAAAATATTCCTGAGATAATTTATATCATTTGTCTAATTTTGTAAGGTTTATTAATTAACATTATTAAGACTTTAAACCTTAATGAAATTAGTTATAACCACTAATATATTTATTATTATAAAATATATATAGTGATTGATTCAATAATTATATATTATTATAAAATTTAAATATTAAACTATTATATCAATAAAAAAAATTTATTTCATATATATTTAATTTATAAATAATACTTAAAATAATATTAAATCTTATTAATATTTAATCACTAATTAAATAATAAATTAAATAATAGACTAATTCATCTCAAATTAATTCATAAAATTAAATTTTAATTAATAACAAAAGTCTAATTTATAACTTTATATTTATATAGATAATAAACGTCATAAAAACTAGGTAATTTGTACAGTTTATCAGAATTACATCAATATTTTTAATTTTTTTTATTTAAGATTAATTTTATATTAAATAATTTAATCATATTTACAAATAATATATCTAAATTTCAAATAATATAATATACATATATAATATTCATATATTTTAATTGAAGATAAAATCTCCATCATTTTAGTCAAAATTTATATCTAAATTACTTTTATAAAATTATATATATATATTAAGATAAACTCTATATCATTTTTGTGTAAACTTTTATAATTTGATATATATATTATGATAAATTCTTTATAAAATAAATTCTAAAAATATGGAAGACTAGTCATTTTTATCTCATTTACATTTCTAAAATACTTTAATGAAGATTTGATCATTTCAATGACTATTTTTTTATTGATTAATGGAGATAAATTGTCATCAATTATTTATTTAGCATTTTTGTCATATTTGTTTTTGAATTTATTTTAAACTCAAATGTATTTGAAATTGTAATTTGTTTAATTATTAATATTATTTTTTGTATTTTAATTTATAAATTATAAAATACAATAAAAATATTTTTGGTTTTTAATTAATGAAAATTAAAAAAAATAAAAACTAATTAAGAAAGTGTGTGAAAGTATTTTTTATTTTATTTCTAATTTATGTTTAGATAAATATTTAGGATTATTAATAATCTGGTAATCATAAATAATAATAAAAGTTACTGAAAAATATAAAATTTTTAGTACGAGAATATAAATATTTTTTATAAAAAATTATTGTATATAAAATTTATAATTATATATCAGTTTAATTAATATTAATGTTTATTTTTTATAATATTTGTACTTTATAAAATAAAATAAAATTTGTAATTTTTAAATATGAATAAAAAAATTTAAGAATTTAATTAAAAAATGAAATGCATATAATATCTTTAAATTACATAATATGTAAATTTATAAATATAATTGAGAATTATTGTATTTAATATTATGTAATTTTTAATTATATAAAATAATAAAAATATTAAGGAATTAAGGGTTATTTATTCCATTTCATCCATATCTCCATTTTCTTCTCCACGTTTTCTCCTTCCACTTTTTGTGGAGCTTCAACCTAGTTGATCGAGCACTATCTAAATTCTCTATTATCTTTTTTTTGCGCATTATCAACATTCCCTATTATCTTTCTAGCGCTTCACCTTAATTGGTACATTTGAAGAAGATTTTTGCATAGCTTCACCTGGCTCCTTGTACATTTGAAGAAGATTTCTGCATTTTAAGTATAGTACTTTTGTTTCATGGCCAGGTCCTCCATCATGTAGATAATGATTATTTGTAAGTTTGTAAAGATGCATTTATTAAGTTGTGTTATGGTGTATTAACAGAAGCATAAAAGAAATTTGGTCATTGAATATAATTAGCTTTATTTATGAATATTAGGTTATCAAAATGTGGTTGATATAAATTTGAAAAAACTAATGAATGTTGTATATTAATTTCCTCATTTTTCTCCATGATTTTTTTTAAGTGATAGTGATTTCTTTTGGAACAAGGACGTCAAATTTAAGACAAGGACAAATAAATGGAACAATAAAATTTCTTTGAGGGAAATATGTAGCGCATGGAACAATAAAATTTCTTTGAGGGAAATATGCAGCGCCGCATTAGCATGTTAGTATGAATTCTCTCTTCCAATTAATTTATCATATGTAATTTATATCAATTTATTTAATATAGGAAATATTTTACTTAGTTCTTGCTTGTTAAAAGAGAGTAAAAAAGTGTAATTTGTTACTAATTGATAAATTTGTATTTGAATCTTTTATAGGTCCGGGAGAAGGAAGAAAGGGAAGAGAAGTTGTTTCAAATTTTGGAATTTGATCATTTTTATTGATATAATGTTTATTTTGTAGGACTTTAAATACTATATAATTATATTTTGATGTAATTATATTTGGATATAATTATATTTTTTTAGATAATATTATAATATAAAAATGGAGTGTTAATTATATAATATTATTTTGAATGATTTTTATTATTGCCAATTGACTATTAACTACACTTATAATTATCCGCTATTTTTAAACCGTAATTAGAGACAATTATTTGTGGTAAAAATATTGTTTTTATATATAACCAACTAACTATTAATTATTAATTATGGTTTTAAACAGAAGTTAAAGACTATTACTTACGGTAAAAATATCGCATTTATATATAGCCAACTAACTATTAACTACAATTTTTGTACCGCCTTTATAGCCACTATTAACTGCGGTTTTTAAACCGCAGTTAAAAACTATTACTTGCGGTAAAAATCCCGCTTTTATGAGTAAACAATTTACTACAGTTTTAGGAAACCGCAGTTAGAGACTATTAACTGCGGTCTTATAAACTGCAGTTAGAGACTATTAACTGCGGTTTTATAAACCGTAGTTAAAGACTAGTATCTGCGGTAAATTTACCGCCCTTAATTGTCAAAATCTCTTTAACGGCGGAACTATTAACGGCGGTTGACTACGGTAATTTTACCGCCGTAATTGTCTTTTAACAACGGTAAATTATGCAATAACGACCGTAAAAACCGCCCTTAAATGTTACTTTTTTACTAGTGTGTCTTTTTGGAGTACTCTTATTTATCCATTCCTAGAATAACGGCGGTTGAATTATTAAGATTTTATTTTTTATTTTTTATAAATATAAATAAATAATATTATTATATAATTTTTATTTTTATAATTAATTTAATATTTATGTATATAATGATAATATATATATAATGATATAATAATAATTTTATAATTAAATATATTTTTAAAATAACTCTTACGATTTTACAATTCGATTTTAATTTACAAGTTTACAAACTTCTAAAGATTTTACGTAAACTTCCGATTTTAAAATTAGGAAAATATAATTCAGGTGTAAATACACCAAAAATCAAAGATTATATTATTGGGTTCAATGCTTGATTGCGTATAGAAAAGAGCATCAACGTCATGTCTCATACACCGGTTTAGTTAAACGGTTTCTACTACCATAATTTTAACCTTTTAGAACATATTTTTACACATAACATTTTATTCAATTTTAACCTCTTGCTAAGGTTTTTACTACACTACTAATCATAGTGTTAAGTTTGATTTTTATGCAGGCGACTAACCATTTATCAAAGATACATGCTAATTTGTAATTTTTGATAAAAGATTTCATATATAAGGACTCTTGTGAACATTTGTGACAAAAAAAAATATATCATTAAATATATATATAATGGAAAAGCATAAAAGATTATATAAAGGAAAAAAGCTCACTTAGACGTATGTACTTGTACCACTAGCTCACTTAAACGTATGTACTAATAATAATAAAAGGTCATTTAAACGTATGTACAAAAATTGGCTCATTTAGCCTTTTTAAGTAATCATAGTTAACTTTTATTTTTAAATTTATATATTTATTAATTAAATATTAATATATTTTCTCTCTCTTTGAATTGTTTCTGTATTTAGTACATACGTCTAAGTGAGCTAGTTGTTCTTCATTAAATTCGTAGATTAAAAAAAATTATCATCAATTAATTATGTTAGACAAAAACAATTCAAAGTCAAGTGATAAATGAATATTATACAAGATATATACATGGATGGATACAAAATATATATAGATTATAAAACAATATTTTAATATCAAGCCTAATAAATTATGTAAACATACTCTTATTTATAAATACAGAGGAACAAATCAACGAGAAAAATTAAGTTGTTGACTAATTAGGGCAGACAATTTTGGACACAACCCAGGACCAAACATCTAAAAATTAGGTTAGGTAATATATTTTTTGTTCATCAAAATCAGGTCAACCTATTTAACTTGATTAATAAAGAAGTGAAAATTGGGTCGACATGACATGATCCAAAGTGGACACGATAACTCGTTTATAAGTTTCATTTTTTTAGTGTTATGTTATTCTTTCTTATTCATTCACTCATTTTCTTTTATAAAATTTTTATAAACGGTTTTGAGATTTAACTTTATTTTTATTTTGTATTAATGTTATTTTAATTTAAAATAGAGAGATGTGAATTAATTACATTAGGTTTGAGTTGAGTTGAGTTTGGTAAATTGGGTCAAACGAGTCAGGTTTTGGTCAATTACAAATAAGTAGGTTAGAGATTTTGAACCGAATTACTAAACATGTCAAACTTAGGTTAGAATCCTTCAACCCGTTAACCTGTCAACCAGAAACTTACCTAAATTACCACCCTTAGTTCTAAATACTTATGATAATCGTCGAAAAGTCTAATATTTAACATTTCAATGTAAAAAAAATGATGCATCTCTTTCTATCTATGTATTTTTTTTTATTCTTTATTGAATTTATTCTCATAATACTTATTTTTTTTGGTTATAGTAAGAACTAAATTAAACAATTTAATCTCTAAGTTATATAAGCATGAATGATTTCTTTTTATTTAGAATCTATTTATTTTTCTTTTACCTACACAAGTATTCAAAATAATAATTAGGAATCATGTATTTAAAGTGAATGAGATTGGCGGATGAGTTTACATGATATAAAGCAAGTGCATTCTTATCAAAAATTACAACTTCCGTCACCAACACAATGATTGTTACAATTCGAAGAGGATAAACAAATGCCTTTAAAAGTACCACTTTTAACAATGCAATCTTTTTTTGACAATAATAGATAGTTCTCTAAAAAAATACAAATAGATAATTTTATTTATATTATTAATAATATTATTATTCACTCAACTTAATATTTTGTATAAACTTACGAGAGGGGAGAAGAGCTAATACCAAGGTAAAATATAAGAACAATTTATTTATGTCGGCTAGATTCTAATATATTAACTTAATTGTAAACTTAATATATATATATATATATATATATATATTAAGTAAATTGAATGTAAATGGTAGTTCAAATATTTTGCTAGATGTTATAATTTAATTAATTTAATTTAGTAAGATTTTTTTAAATCAACAATTTATATCTTTTTTAAATGGTATGTGGTTCTATAATTTTTTTTTAAATCAATTAAAGTTTAAAATAGAAAATACTAAGTTTAGACTTCTCAACTTAATAATACGCTCTTGTTTAATGTGTTTTGATTGACATTTTTTTTTTCTATTATTAAATTATAAAATTAAAATATTTTGATACTTCTCTTATGTATTTTGAAAACTTTAAAAATATATAAGATGTAATATCTAGCAATCCGGATCTTCTGCTAACGATTCCCGTGTTTCCCTGTTGCGGACCAATCAAATTGCAGCTTGATTATTATATTAATAAATGAAACTGGGTTGGAGAGAGGGGAGGGAGAATCCAGAACCCGGGTTTCATTTCGGGTTCACCCCAAACACCGTTAACGAAATGTCCAGTTAACGTACAAAATTAATATAATTTTAATATGCACAAGCGAAGCTAACTTCTCTCCAAGCGCCATGTGAGAAGGAATGGAGAGAAGCAAAAAGAGCGAAGCTTACCCCGCCCAGGAGCCTTGACATTCATGTAAACCCCCCAATCCATCCATAAAAAGACCGTTTACCTATCATGTAAATACACTTACTCACGTATGTAAATACCAAAATTAACATGAATTTAATATTTCTATATTAAATATTAAATACATTTATTAAAAATAATATGAAGCGAATAATTCTTCGCTTCAATTACTTCATTTTAATTTTAAATTTTTTTATGAAACTTTTATTTATGAGGAGACGTTTTGGAGCGAAGAAATCTTCGCTTCAATTACTTATTTTTATATTTAAAAAAATTGCAAAATTTTATTTACGAGGAGACCCTTTAAAGCGATGAATTCTTCGCTTCAATTATTTTAAACCTGACGTTCATGTAAAACCCCCAACCCACCCGTGAGAAGATCGTTTACCTATCATGTAAGTACACTTACTCATTTATGTGAATACCAAAATTAACAAAAATATAATACTTCTATTTATTAATTATTAAATAAATTTATTGGAAATGACATTCAGCGAAGAATTGTTCGCTTCAATTACTTCATTTTAATTTTAACATTTTTTTATGAAAATTTTAATTTACGAAGAGACGCTTTGGAGCGAAGAAATCTTCGCTTCAATTACTTATTTTTATATTTAAAAAAATTGCAAAATTTTATTTACGAGGAGACGCTTTAAAACGATGAATCCTTCGCTTCAATTATTTTAAACCTGACGTTCATGTAAAACCCCTCACCCACCCGTGAGAAGACCGTTTACCTATCATGTAAGTACACTTACTCATGTATGTAAATACATAAATTAACAAAATTTAATACTTCTATTTATTAATTATTAAATAAATTTATTGGAAATGACATTCAGCGAAAAAATCTTCGCTTCAATTACTTCATTTTAATTTTAATATTTTTTATGAAAAAATTTATTTACGAGAAGACGCTTTGTAGCGAAGAAATCTTCTCTTCAATTACTTATTCTGAATATAATTTTTTTTTTGGTAAATTGTATTTACGAGTAGACGCTACGGAGCGATGAATTCTTAGCTTCAATAACTTATTTTTGGAGGATTGAAACATATATTTCCCGCTACAATCTCACTCTTCATTTTCATAAGAAACTGTTCATATTCTTCTCTCTCTATTTCTCAACGATCATCTTTATTTGAACGTTGAAACCCTAGAGTTTTCTTTTATTCTACAAGGATTTTTATGAAAATGTCAGAAAACCAAGGCAACAACATGGAAGTGGATACCTTCGACTCCTGAGAGGTCGTCTTGACAGTTTGTAACAGCATAAACAAAAACGAAACTGCCCCAATCATGTATCCAACATCAATCTCGGCAATAAACCAGAGAGGTAGGTTAATCATATTGTGTTTATATATTTTTTATTAATTTTACACCCGTTCATTATATTTATTTTGTTGAATACTGATTTATGTTATCCCACCGAAAATAATGAATTCGAGGTTTCACTTGATTAAATATGAAAGGAAGAGAAATACGAAGACGGAAACGAATACGAAGTCATCGACTGATGAATCAGTTTCTACAGTTGCTGTCGAAGCTACTGATATTGCTGGAGGTACTACACATGTCGATGAAAATTTACCACCACCTCCCCCCAAAACACCAATGATATTGCTACATCAACTACACCAGTCGATGAAGATTTACCACCACCACCCCCAGAAACCACTGATATTGCTACATCTACTACACTAGTCGATGAAGAGTTACCACCATCTCCCCCCAAAACCAAAACCATCAAAAAAAGGAAAGTGACATTTCTAACAAGATCATCCCCTCATGGACTTTATCACATGATTCTTAAATTGAGCGTAGAACAGAAGAAAGTTGTGAAACAAATCGGGTTTGGTTCTCTTCTTACATTGGGTGTCTCCACTTGCCCGGATCATTTTTCGAAACACGTAATTAGATGTTTTGACCCGGATAAAAGTTCTCTGGTATTGGCCAACGGTGAGGAGATCCTTATCGATGAAGATCTCGTCCATCTCGTGTTGAACCTCCCGAGAGGGCCAATGAACGTAGTTGAGTCCGCTGGGGGGGACAAGACTAAGAACCCTGATTTTTTTAATTTCTTGAGGGATTGGAAGACCAGATGGAGAGGGGAAGAATCAAATTCAGCTCCTGAAACACTTTCTATGATACTCAATGTTAGGATCGGGGTCGCCCTTGGAGGACCGGGGTTCCGGTTTTTGAAGGGTTGACCGCTTACAACACAACACCCACTCTGATTGGTGATAGTCCGGTTAGAGACTACAACCGTTCTCAACACTACGCAAGCTGTCACAGACTCTTGAACCGAGTTCAAGGGCGGAAATGTCTATTTCAGCTTGAAGCAACACACACGACTTAGATGATATTTATGAGGAATCGATTTAAGGAGTATGAATAGACCGGTTTTGATTAAGGAATAGGTTTATATTTCGGTTAGTATTGGTTCGGTTTTAAGTGAGTAAGCAAAAAATAAGAAAAAGACACGAGACATGATTTTTTATGGATGTTCGGAGCAAACCCTCCTACGTCACCCCTTCTTCTCAGATGATGAGAAGGATCTCCACTAACTTTTAATGTTACAACACTCACACAATGCCGGACGAGCCTAACTCGCTACTCGCATGTTACACCACTTCACTC
Source organism: Impatiens glandulifera (assembly GCF_907164915.1). Taxonomy (NCBI): domain Eukaryota; kingdom Viridiplantae; phylum Streptophyta; class Magnoliopsida; order Ericales; family Balsaminaceae; genus Impatiens; species Impatiens glandulifera. The sequence continues at coordinate 24,557,036 of NC_061867.1, forward strand.
TTATCTAATACAAATATCACAATATAACAACAATGCTTTAGGTAAATGAAACAACAATTTTGGATCGCGCGTGAGATTTCTTCTCTCTCTTAAAATGTTTCAGAACCGTCATAAATGAAGTCGCTTCGTCTTCCTTTTATAGTAAATGAGATCCCAACGGTCATCTTCTTCTCTCACTGTAGGATTGGTCAGTTTGAAACCACGCCGGTTTAGAGATGTTTGCGTGCACGTTTAATTTTTCTAACACTTGGCAAGCATGCATATAACGGTAAGGTATTGATGACGTAACCGGCTTGCAGTTTTGGACACGTGTCAAACATGCACCTTCTGGCTGTCTGATTCGAATCTTCAAATAAGTAGATCATCATTGTTTTTATCGCATGATTCTGATCAGGATCTTATCTTCTTGCATTTTCCCAAGAAGCATATATTTCGTCATATTACGTCATCTTTGTAATTCAGAGTTTCCAGTTAATCTTCTCGTAATATGGTCCGGCTGGAATAAGAACTTTTCTTTGTTAGCCGGTCTGTTTGAAATGTTGAAGCCGGTTCCTCTTGATCATGACTTGATCATCTGAAGCTGGATTGCTTTGGTGTACTCTCCAACCGGTTGCTTGATATGTTTCTGCACATGAAAGTTAAGATTAATTTAGTTCTCTGGCCGTTTAAAATTAACCTACTTAAATTTTCTAACAATTTCTCCCTTTTTGATTATTTAGAATAAATATTCAAAAATTGTAGTGTGTGGCCGGTTTAAAAATTAACTTACTAAAATTTTCTAATAATTTCTCCCTTTTTGATTATTTAGAATAATTATTCAAAACTTGTAATGTATGGCCGGTTTCGAAAGATGTGTTTAATAATTTCTCCCTTTTTTATTTTTTCAAAGAAAAATTTTAAAACAAGTTGGTTTTTCAAAATATGTTTAGTATAATCATAAAGTCGAGATCTTAAGAAAAATAACTGAGTTCTGAAGCAAAACATTAATAAGTAACATAAATAAGTTCATAAGAAAGTAAACTAAGGATTGAATGATTCCCCTTTTCTTTTTCCTTCTGCTCGGCCTCCTCCTCTTCCCTCCATTCTCTTACTCTTCTTTCCGCGTCTATGCGCCATCCGGCAAAAACACTTGATGTATCGCGATTACGTTGGTTGAACCGAAAGACACCACCCGCTGGTCTAGGTGGTTGAGATGACTGAGCAATTATCGGTCCATGCCTTGGTGAAGCGATTGATGACTCTACCGCTTTCTTCTTCCTTCGGTTTAAATGTTCAACATCCTCCTCTTCTTCTTCATCAAGAGGTTCCTCAGACTGACCGATCGGTTGAGAGCATACAATTCCGCTTTGTTCCACTTATTTTAACTAGTTCGTAATCTTCTTTTGTTTGTTCTTTGTCCTTGTTACCATTGAGTGCTGAGCTTGTATTGGTGTGGGTTTCGGCTGAGCGGCTTCTGCGTCCTCAGCGATTTTCTTGGCTAACTTGTGATCATTTTCTTCTGTTTCCTTTCTTAACAGTTCCCTAGCTTCCTCTTCGGCTTGAATTCTGCGAGCTGTTTCGGCATCCAGGAGAATCTGTTCATGAGTTCTAGCCGCTTGCAGCTTAGACAACTCCTCAATCTGAGCTGCCATAACTTGCATCATCTCGAGAAGCGGTGCGGTTACCATTTCAACTAATTTATCAATCGTTGTCTTGATGGATGTTTGAACCGTTTCAACAATTTCGGCGTGAATGGACTCCCGAACCGTTTCGACTAGATCGACTTGAATGCATGAAATTTTGGCGTCCGTGGTTGTGCTAAACTCGTTAAGTAAGGAGGTGATTGTATCAGTGATAACCCCCTTTATTTGCTCAAGTCCCAGATTTTGATTAGTCTAAGATGGGAATTTGCCCCGGTTATCCTCGTTTTCAGTTTCTTGCGGCTGAGGTCCCTCTTGCCCGTTTTTTGCCGACTTGGAAGATTCTCCGATTCTGAAGATTGGTCTAATTTGAAACTGATCGGCATGTAAAAGAAGTTGTTTGCAGTTTTCTCTCCATTCTGCCTCTAGCCGGTTAACATTACTTGTGAGATCATCTCTTACTTTCTGAAACTGCTCGATCATTTTTAATTCCATCGGAGTTAGTTCTTCTCCTTCCGCTTTCTTCAATGCGTCATCTACCGCCTTTAACTTGAAGTATTCTTCCATCGTCACTGATTTGGCGTATGCGGCCTGGATAACTTCAGTACCTGTAACTTTAAGAGCCTTCTATTTTAACTGCAAAAGTCTCGACCAATATTCGTTTCCATCGAAGTCAGGGATCATGTCGGAGAGCTTTGTTTCACAATGTAGTCTAACCTATAGGTGATACGGGGCGGCTGTTTCTTAAGCATCCTGATTCATGTCCCGGATGAACTCTTGGAACATTGCTTCTTCCTCTTCCTCTGATATAGGTACCTCAGCGTCGGGTAAGATTTCAAATTGTCTGGGACCGGTTAAGTTATGTTGCAATTCATTTTCTCCTCGCACAGGAGAATTTTCAATCATTACTTCTTTTCCTTTGAAAACCTGAGATGGACCTTCAGGTGTGATAGATGGATTGAACGGCCCATCTTGGGCCAGTTGAGAGTTTGATCCGGTTCGAACAGATTTGTCCCCAACCGAACCGGATGGTTCCCTTTCTTCGTTGTTTTCCTCCCGAGCCGGAGGGATGATGTTTTCGGAGTTGGTCGTTTCTTCGACTAGGTTAATTTTAGTCTTACCAGTTGCTTCAACCTGATCAGTATTTTGGAGAATACTTGTCACATCGTCTTCAGTTTCACGATTGACGGTTTGAATCACGTTCTCAATTACCTCAGAGGTTCTCAGTCCAACATCGTCGATTACATCGTTGAGGTTCTTAGTCGGAGACTTAGAGCTTTGAGAGTGAATACTAACCTCTGTAGCCAGAATCTTCTTTGACTTGGACAGAGTTTCTTGGCTCCCCGAGGATTTGGTTTGCCTTGATGGAATCGGTTCGGCCAGGTTTTGATGGACTATGTTTAGAGGGATTGGCTGAAGTAGCTCATCAGTCGGTTTGGGTGATTGTTCCGAGGATAGAGTTTTCTCGTAATCTTCCGGTTTCTTGCTGCTTTTCTTCGCTGATTTCTTTACCCTTTCTTCCTAGGAACCTCGGTTTGTTTAGCCTTTCCTTTTGGATCGGCTTGTTTAGAGCTCTCACCAACCGGTGCAGCCGGTCTGGCTTCCTTTGCTATTTTGGTCCTTGTAGTTTCGGCTTGGCCTTCTTAACCGTTCTCTTACTCATATGTTCAGACGATAAGATATTTGAGGAAGAGAGTGGTGTACCTTCGCCGATTTCGACGCGAAGAAAATGCAGAATCTTCCCGATCTGCATAGCATAGGCTTGAACCCGACCATTCGTTTTAGTCACCATCTCGTAAAATTGTTCGAACAAAACACTTCCCTAGTCAATCTTGTCACTTCGGACAATTGCCATTAACATTTGTAACTTCAACTTTGTTAAATTATCGAAGTTTCCTCCTTTACCCTGAAGAGGTTTGGATATGATGTCCACCAGCCATCTGAATTCTGGCTTGAGTTTGTTCTTCCAGCTGGAGTGAGACACCAGATCCGTGTCATCACTTGAAATGGCTAGCCGGATAGGGTTAGATTCTGCTTCTCATAAACTTGTTTTGAAGTCTTTCTCGGTATTCGGCAAACTGGGAGCTTCCGAAAATGTTTCTTCTATTATGTCGACGGCCTTGCCGCACACGGTGGCGGAGATGGTTCTCTTCATCAAAGTCGTCGTTCTTAAGAACTCTTCAACTTCCAACGCATGAACGAAGAATGGACCAGAAAGATAAGTTTCTAGCCCAGAATCCTTTACGAATTGGAGCACTGCTTTGTGTTCTTCTGCAGCGTGTTCTTTGATGTCGTTGAAATCGACCAGCAAGATGTATTTGTAAAGTGCTTTATCTGATTCCATGGTAAAATATCACAATGAAGAAGATAAAGATCGTGAGGAGTTGAATGCAGAAACCTGTATGAATTTTTAGAGAGAGAAAGCTTAAGTAAATAATGAGCTATTTCTATCTTATATAGGGAGCGATTTTGAACGGTTAAGAAGTTGAACCGTCACTTTATTCTTCGTTTTGGCGCAAATTTTCCCTCCAAAAGTTACTGTAATAACTTTCGGCGATAATTGCGGAGATTAGATGTGGGCGGTAAACTGTGAGTGGTAAACCGTGGGCGGTAGACTTTAAGCGGTAAACCTTGAGCGATAAATTTAGAATTTTTAGATGTGATTTTGAGATGTATTTCCTTAGCCGAAATTTTTGTTAACCGAATGCTTTGGTTAACCGAAAGTTTTTGATGTTACTAGGATCAGAACCAGAAAGAAGTTTGCGTGAAAAACCGGAAGATTAAAAATATGAGATTCTTATATTAAGCCGGAAAAAGGGAAATAAGTGGTTATCTGGTCGTACAACAAAATGACCAGAGTAACCGGAAGATATATAAATTCAAAAAAAATCAAGTCACTCTCACTCTATCATTCTGTCAACCCGTTAATCCACGGTGTTTCCAGTCCGGTTCTTGATTCTTGTTAATCATCTGTCCAACATGGGTCGGGTCATGGTGTTGGTTGCTCCCACAGGAACACCCAGTCCGAGGTTGGGAAAATGAGCTCGTAGGTATCGGCTGATCTGGGGAGTAAATCCGATTCTTCCCCTTGGAGCTGAAATGAGTTTCTTCAAATTATTGAAGAGATATGAGACCTAGTTTATTGTCGATTGTCTGACGATTGCGATCATGAGGTCGAAGGCCTCCCGGTTGTAGTTTTGGTTGGTCATTCGGCCCATGATGGACCGCTGGACCAAGTCATGAAAAACTTGGTATTGGGGTGCAAGTTCATCCTTTTCACCGCAGTCATCAACCGGATGAACAAATCCAGAGAAGATGAAAGCATAGTGTTCTTTGTCTGGAAAATGAGGTGTTGGAAAATCCGAAAATCCTTCTGATGGAAGTTGGAAAAAGTTGGCAAATGACTCATTAGTGAGCCTATGTAGAGAGCCATCAATGATGGTCCTGATGCTGCCATTAGTGAGTATGTGCCCATTGTTGAAAAATTCAAACACCTCCTCTTCGAGGATGGTGTCCGAATCCTCAAGAAATCCTTGTAGCCCGGATTCGACGATGGGTGAAAAGATGGTTTCTTCAAACCTAAAGTTAAATACTTCGTAGAAGTCGACAATAACGGTGTTTCGGATTTCAGAATTCAATTTCAAAGAGTGGATTGAGAAGAGGATGAATAAGGTTTGAAGATTCAAGCTTAGAGAGAGAATAATATTTTTCAAGTGTGATTTGCTGAAGAAGGATGAAGTCCCTTTTATAGTGCATGCGGTTGAAGTGCATTTAATGAGGATATTTTGAAAAATCGGACCGTTTGTGTGTAGTCATAAATGCTTATCAATTTTCAAGGGAATAATCTATTTGGGAAGGATAATCAGTAGGTTGTCTAGTCTATTCGGATTAGGCATGCTTTTTAGGAAGCGGATATTTCAGTTTTCAAGACTGATTTGATATTGTTTGATGTAGAGCATTTAATGCCTTTATTTTCTCTAGATTTTGACGAAAGAGGAAATAAAAGATTTTCATTAATAGAGGTATCAAACCGGTAGTACAGCAAAATTACCAGTTTGAGAATGGAAAGACAAAGAATAGATTAGACATTGGATGATCCAGCGGCTTGAATCTTCTTAGCTCTTGCTGCTTCCCACCGGTCGATCAGCTCCTGGATTCCCTCCTTCGTGAGCACATGCTTCGGATGGAGAGTGACGAAGGGGCCGGAATGGATGTCTAGGCTTTCATAAAAACCGCTTAGCTGAGGAGCATAGCCGGTTTTGTTTGAGATGGTCATCTTCTTTAGATTGCTAAAAATGATCTAGGACCACTTTACTGGTGTCCCGACCGTGATGGCAATCATCATTTCGAAGATTCTCTAGGTATAGTAGTAGCTCTTTTCTCTACTCAGAACAGACTTTCCCAGAATCTCACTCAGAATCTGGTAGTTGTGAGAAAGTTGACTCTTAGCACCCCAGGGCTTAACTGGAGTGTTAGAGTTGGAGAACCGATGACACATTTCTTCAATGGTCACCGGGGAGTAAGTGAGGTCGGTTACCCCTTCAGTGGGTAACCCGTAGTATTCAGCGAAATCTGTCTCGCTGAATAGAAATGATTGACCGTAGACTCGTGCCACGATAATGTCTCGGTGCACTTCTTTTTCTATTTCGAAGAACTCATCGACTACCATGTAGTCGATGATAAATCCGTTCTCTAAAAACATCCTTAGCCCGCTTCTTTCAATGGCTAAGAACATTTATTTGATGTCATGATCTTCATATTGATATATGCAGTTGAAATCAGCCAACATGATCTTTTTAGCGAGTGGATCAGAATTCATGTTCTTGTGATGGGTTTAGTTCAAGAGATTTATGAATAGTGAATTTGTGAAATGTTTTAAAGGATGAAGGGTTGTTTATATAGCCAGGGGTTCGACTAGGTTATTAGGTTAAGCGTGCTTAGTGATGTCATCGGTTAATTAATAGGAGTTAACTTGTTAAAGTGTAGAATGTTTATTTCCAATGCAAAAATAATCTTTACTAAAGATTTTCATAATGACAATAAATCAATTGACAAGATGTTAGTCACCCTCTCTTGATGATGGACACGTGTCGTCATCTCGATTGAGGTATACTATTTTATGATTTATAGGCTTCATTTCTCAAGGTGTGCATGAAAACACGGTTAGCAGTCCCAAGTTAGCCGGAAAAGATCAATTTACCGAAATGATGATGCATTTTACTAGTTGGTTTTCCATGACCGGTTTTATTTGGATATCTTATTCCGGTGTGAAGAAATATTGAATCATATCAACATTTGTTCAGCTTTGGATTAAGCCTATCTATTTTACCAAGTCATTTGAATCGCTTAGTATGTATACATATGGTTTGATATTATGAAGTTATCAGGCATGACCGAAGACTTCCTCCCAGTTAGCATCCTTGAATGTTTAATGTCCTATTAGGATAATGTTTGAGAAGCGAGAACTTCTCTCTGAACATATACTCCGGTTTTTCATGATAATGTATTTTGAAAGCATGCATGGATGATTATGGCATAAGTTGCTTGCTATCAGTAAGTCCTAAAATATTTCTAAAATACGAGAACTTAGTTTCCTGTAGCGGTTTAGTGAAGATGTCAGCCACTTACTGCTTAGTTGAGACATATTCCAGCCGGATGTGTTTCTATTGAACATGCTCCCGGATGATATGATGTCTTATGTCGATGTGTTTCGTTCTTGAGTGCAACACCGGATTGTATGTGATCGCTATTGCACTAGTGATGTCACATAATATTGGCGATTCTTCCGCAATCACGCCAAAGTCCCTTAGTTGCTGTTGGATCTAGAGGAGTTGTACACAGCAGCTTCCGGCTGCTAGGTACTCTGCCTCTGCGGTTGATATTGCAACTGAAGTTTGCTTCTTGCTGTTCCATGAGACAAACTGGTCTCCCAGAAACTGGCATGTCCCACTTGTACTATTTCGATCGATTTTGCAACCTGCATAGTCTGCTTCTGAGTAACTTATGAGATTGAAACTTGAGTCTTTTGGGTACCAAAGTCCCACATCTTGAGTCCCTTTCAAATACTTTAAGATCCTTTTAGCCGCGGTATAGTGTGATTGCATTGGATTGGCTTGGAATCTCCCGCATACTCCGACCGCAAACAGAATGTCCGGTCGGCTGGCTGTTAAGTAAAGTAGTGACCCAATAATTCCTCGATAAGCCGTGATGTCAACGGCTTGACCGTCCTCATCTTTGTCTAGCTTTACGGAAGAGCTCATTGGTGTAGCCGCCTCAGCACATGTGTCCATTCCAAATTTCTTCAACAGTTCGGCTGTGTACTTTGGCTGGCTAATGAATGTTCCCGTTTCGATCTGCTTAACCTGAAGCCCTAGGAAGAAACTCAGTTCTCCCATCATACTCATTTGAAATTTGTCAGTCATCATTTTTGAGAATTTATCACATAGTTTTGGATCAGTTGATCCGAAAATAATATCATCAACATATATTTGAACAAGTAATATGTGTTCCTTTTTCTCAAATTTGAAAAGAGTTTTATCGACTGAGCCTATTGTAAACTTGTGATCAAATAAGAATTGCGTTAATGTGTCATACCAGGCTCTTAGAGCCTATTTCAATCCGTAAAGGGCTTTGTTTAACCGGTAAACATGATTTTCGTGTTCTAGATTTTTGAAACCTGAAGGTTTATTAACATACACCTCTTCATTTATTTTACCATTTAGAAAAGCACTTTTAACATCCATTTGAAAAACTTTGAAGTTTTTGAAAGCGGAAATGCTATAAATATTCTAATGGCCTCAAGTTTAGCCACAGGAGCAAATGATTCTTCAAAATCAATGCCTTCTTCCTGTTTATAGCCTTGAGACACTAACTGTGCCTTGTTCCTCGTAACTAAACCGTCTTCATTGAGTTTATTTTTGAATACCTATCGTGTTCCTATAACCGGTTTGTTTTTCGGGCTAGGGACTAGGTACCAGACTTTGTTTCTCTCAAACTCGTTTAGTTCTTCTTGCATTTCTAAGTTCCAATCGAGATCTGACAACGCTTCATCCACCTTTTTCAGCTCAATTTATGATATGAAAGCTGAATTTTTATAGTGTTCCAAATTTTGTTGCCTAGTTCGGACGGGTGATGAGATGTTACCTATTACTAGTTCAAGAGGATGATTTTTATTCCTTCTGAGATTTATTCGAGACGTGTCTTCCAAGCGTTCGGTTGGCTGATCAAGGTTAGACTGATCGGTAGGCTGAACAGAGTCAGACTGACCGATTTCTTCGATTGAAACTGAAGAGTCAACTTTCTGCGGTAGGGCAGCTTGATCAGGCTGAGGTTCAACATCAATCGCTTGATCATTGACAAACCGTCTATAAACCGGAACCTCATCTTCATCATCAAAATAGATATTGAAATTTTTCATTCTGTTGTGAAGGTCGAAGGGTAGTACAGTATTTCGTTCAACCGATTCATCAAAAACAATTTGAGATGTTTCTTCAACTGTCAAAGTTCTAGTATTATAGTTTCTGTACGCTTTACTTACAGCTGAGTATCCCAACATTATTCCTTCATTGGATTTAGCATCAAATGCGGTCAAATAATTTTTGTCGTTGATGTAAACATAGCATTTACTACCAAAAATTCTAAAATACCGTATGTTTGGAATTCTGTCATAGTATATCTCAAAGGGGTTTTAGAAAATCGTTTAGTGACTAGAGACCGATTTTGAGTATAACATGCAGTGTTGATAGCCTCAGCCCAAAACTTTTGAGCAACGCCCGAATCGACTATCATTGACCTTGGGGCTTCCTTGAGAGTTCGGTTTCTTCTCTCAGCTAGGCCGTTTTGTTGAGGAGTTCTGGCACTAGACAACTCGTGTCTAATACCGGAATTATCAAGAAAAGTAGTTAAATTGATGTTTGTAAATTTTGTTCCTCTATCACTACTTATTTTGTTTACCCGAATAGATTTTTCATTTTGTATTCTCAAAATCAGTTTAATCAAGTTTGGTGTTGCTTGATTTTTGGAAGCTAAAAATATTACCCAAGTAAATTTAGAATAATCATCAACAACTACCATAGTATATATTGCATGCCTCCTATGCTTCTTACCCTAACCGGACCAAACAGATCCATATGCAGGAGTTCTAAACATCGTTCGGATTGATGGTTGCCTTTACTTTTAAAAGATGACTTTATTTGTTTACCCATTTGACATGCAACACATACTTTGTCTTTTGAAAATTTGACATTTTGAAAACCGTAAACTAATTCCCTAGAGCAAATGAAGTTTATTATTTTAAAGTTCAAGTGGTTTAACCGTTGGTGCCAGAGCTAGTTTGGATCATTTCCAGCTATCATGCATACATGATTTTCAGACTTAGTTTTCCAATCAACTTTATAAATGTTCCCCATCCGGTTTCCGGTTAGTAAAATGTCATTTTGATGATCTTTAACTAAGCATGCATTTTTATGAAACTCAACTTTGTATCCTACATCGCACATTTGACTAATGCTTAACAAGTTAAAATGCAAGTTTTCTACCAATAATACATTATTTATAGACAAGTTACCATGGACAATCTTACCCTTGCCCACAGTTCTATCTTTTGAGTTGTCACCAAATGTGATTACTGCTCCAGTTTCATAAGTGATGTCTACTAGTAGTCCACTGTTACCGGTCATGTGTCTTGAGCATCCACTGTCCAGATACCATTCCGAGTTCCTTAGTCGGTTGCTTCTCCTAACCTGCAAAAAAGAAATATTTACACCTTTTTGGTACCCACATTTAGTTGGGTCTGTGGTTGATTAGTCCCTTTGGGATCCAGACTTGGATGAGTCGGATCACTTTCCCGGTAATAGTTCTACTTGTATTTGGCTTAACCTCTTGATGTTCACCAAAGAGTGCCTTGTGTCGTGGTGTTGAATAATTTTGATTATTTCGAGTGTGAGGTACACGTGTTTTATTTCGTTTATCTCCTAACCGGTTGGCTTTCTTTCTCTCAGGATGAAGCTATTTTTCCGAGTCGGCTGGACTTACATATTTTAACTCCGGTTCTATGACAGTTTGTCTCATTGTTCGTTGAAAAGCTCTTGACAAATCTTATGAAAGGAAGATTGTCTTTTGTGAGTTTCATCCCGTTAGAGTGAGTTGATTTGTTTGAATTGTTTTGTTTATATCCAATACCAAATTTACATTTAGGGTGTCTCTTATACTTGCACATCTGATTTACGGCTTCACGGGATCTTTCCCAGACAACCGTAATATACTGTGTTCATTCATCTTCTTCAGTTACCAGTTGAACTGTCTCCTAATTTTCTAAGGATAGTTCAATCGGTTCATACACCGTGGTTTCGCATGGCTCACCATCGGTACCACTTGACTTTCCGGTTTCATGTTCTAACCGAGTCGATATATATGCAGATATGTTTCTGAACTCAGCGACCATTTCGTTGAGTGCAGAAATCAGATCTTCCTTAGTAAACTCATCAGAAGAGAAATCAAATACCTCTTCGTCGTTTTCCATGAAGCATGTTACTCTCTCTTCATTATTCTCATTGTCGGAGTATGTCCAGTCGCTTCCACCGTCTGATGCGATAAGTGCCTTTTGTACTTCTTTTCCTCATCGGCTTGCTGGTTATCGTTCCTTCGGTAGTCGTTCATTTGGTTGTCATTTCTCCGGTAATCATTCCCTTGATAGTTGTTGCCCTGATACCGGTTACCTTGATAGTTGTCGCCTTGGTAGTTGTTATCCGGTTTTCGATCGTCTTTTCTCGGTTTCCTACACTCTGACCTGAAATGTCCAAAACCATCACAATTATAACATCTTTTATTTGATTTATCAACATAATTATAATTAAAGTTGTTGTTAGATGGTGGTTGGTTCTTCCTCATGAATCTTCCGAATTTCTGAGCTAGCATCGCCATCACGTCTTCACTGATCTGGTCAGCGTTTTTGACGGGAGCCGGAGCGGTTAATACATGGACCGTCGGTTCCACCGATGTAACTAGAGTTCTGGTTACGGTTGACGTAGATGCCTCATCTTCGATCCGAGACTTTATCTCGAACTCATATGCTTTTAAATCTTCAAACACATCATGCAACTTCATCTGCCCAAGATTGCTTGACTCCCTCATCACCATGGTCTTGATATCCCATGTGCTCGGTAGTGATCTCAATGCTTTGATAATTATCTCCCGGTTATCGTATCTTTTTCCGAGTGTTTGCAGCTCGTTGACCACACTGGTGAACCGGTTGCTGAACTCGTTCATGTTTTCTCCCGGTTTCATCCTGATGTTCTCATATTTTGTTTTCTTTAGTCTTTTCGTTTCCTTCATGGATCTGAATCATAGTTTCCCAGGCTTCCTTTGCATTTTCACAATCTGATATTTTGTTCAGAGTGTTATCGTCTATAGCTTTGTAGATGTGTCTCATGCAATGGTTGTCCAGGTTACTTCTTCTCCGATCTTCAGTTGTCCATGAGTCTATCTCCTTGTTGATCTTTATCGGTCCTTCCTTCAGAACCCTGCTCATCTCATCATGCAGCGTAATCAGATGAAGATACATTTGTTTCTTCCAACTGATAAACGCCTCACTATTTAGCATCAGTGGCTTGTCGCTGTGGGTCATGCTTCCCATCTTCTTCGGTTGCTTGAGTGTTAAGAACCTCACTCTGATACCATTTGTTAGGATCGGGGTCGCCCTTGGAGGACCGGGGTTCTAGTTTTGGAAGGGTTGACCGCTTACAACACAACACACGCTCTGATTGGTGATAGTCCGGTTAGAGACTACAACCGTTCTCAACACTACGCAAACTGTCACAGAATCTTGAACCGATTCAAGGGCGGAAATGTCTATTTCAGCTTAAAACAACACACACGACTTTGATGATATTTATGAGGAATCGATTTAAGGAGTATGAATAGACCGGTTTTGATTAAGGAATAGGTTTATATTTTTGTTAGTATTGGTTCGGTTTTAAGTGAGTAAACATGAAATAAGAAAAAGACACGAGACAAGAGTTTTTTTATGAATGTTTGGAGCAAACCCTCCTATTTCACCCATTCTTCTCAGATGATGAGAAGGATCTCCACTAATTTTGAATGTTACAACACTCACACAATGTCGGACGAGCCTAACTCGCTACTCGTCGGTTACACCACTTCACTCTAATGTAATACAAATATCACAATATAACAACAATGCTTTCGATAAGCGAAACAACAATTTTGGATCGCGCGTGAGATTTCTTTCTCTCTCTTAAAATGTTTCAGAACCGTCATAAATGAAGTCGCTTCGTCTTCCTTTTATAGTAAATAAGATCCCAACGGTCATCTTCTTCTCTCACCGTAGGATTGGTCAGTTTGAAACCACGCCGGTTCAGAGATGTTTGCGTGCACATTTCATCTTTCTGACACTTGGCAAGCATGCATATACCGGTAAGGTATTGATGACGTAACCGGCTTGCAGTTTTGGACACGTGTCAAACATGCACCTTCCGGCTGTCTGATTCGGATCTTCGAATAAGCAGATCATCATTGTTTTTATCGCATGCTTCTGATCCGAATCTTATCTTCTTGCATTTTCCCAAGAAGCATCTATTTCGTCATATTACGTCATCTTTGTAATTCAGAGTTTCCGGTTGATCTTCTCGTAATATGGTCCGGCTAGAATAGGAACTTTTCTTTGCTAGCCGGTCTGTTTGAAATGTTGAAGTGGGTTCCTCTTGATCATGACTTAATCATCTAGAGCCGGATTGCTTTGGTGTATTCTCCAGTCTGTTGATTGATCTGTTTCTACACATGAAAGTTAAGATTAATTTAGTTCTCTGGCCGTTTAAAATTAACCTACTTAATTTTTCTAACAATTTCTCCCTTTTTGATTATTTAGAATAAATATTCAAAAATTGTAATGTGTGGCCGGTTTAAAAATTAACTTACTTAATTTTACTAACACCCAAGATATTAAGTAACACAAGTATAGACAACGATTTCAAAATCGACTTTGTTGTCTTTGTTGTCTCAAGTTTTTTATGTCTAGTTCAAAATTCACGAGCTAGGTAAACATGTATTCAAACCTATTATATATCTAATTGTATTTGTGATTACTTACACATGTATTCTATTCATTTCAGGTTCGAAATTCTCAAATTCTTAATGGATGTTGATAACATAAAGGAGCTGAACTGGTGCCACTTCACACTACAATAATTAGTTGAAAGTGTAAGAAGTTGGAAAGAAAAAGAAAAAAAAGATAAAAATCCATATTTTGATGGACCTCTAACCCTTTTATTAGTAAATAATTACTCTCTTGTATATGGTTTATAGTTATGAAATATTTACTAACATGTTTCTCATTCCTTTACTTCAGATTTGCTACCTAGATGGTGTTTTTGTGGAAGGTGTACGTCAGTCTTATGAAAGGAAATTTCCAATCATCTCTTGTTGGGATGACATCACAATGTTAGAGTTTACCACTTTAGAAGCTCGCGCAGGTGGTTTGGGATGGGCAGGGCAAGGGCACGCCTAACAGATAAAGAACCCGAGATTCCAGTTAATTTATTGGAATTAAATGAAGACGATGATCAGGTATGTTGAAACAAGAAATTGACTCACATTTGTCTATACTTTCTTGTTTTTGAGACTAATAAAATATGTTTTTAATAATCTACAGATCTTAACATCCAAAATCTTGCAAACTTTTAAAGATACAGCACAATAGCTTAATTACCTATTAGATGAGTTAGAGAAACGCAACATCGATTCGAAGCCTTTTTTTGAGGCTGGTTTCCTGAACCTAAGAGAGTCTGAAGGGTACATGAAACACTTGATAGTGAATAATGTCGAGGTTTGTGTAAGTAGGGAAGATCCTCCAAGTGAGGCACTTGGGGACACTTTAGAGAGTGGGGAATTGAAAATCAATAGTCCCCTAGTTGAATACACCTGTGAGGATGCCATTGAGGACGATGAAGATAATCCATCAGCACGGGTTGAATCGAATGATTTTGAGGATGTAGTTCTACACAATGAAGATAATCCATCAGCCCGTGTTGAACCGAATGATTTTGAGGATGCAGTTCTGCACAATGAAGATAATCAATCACCTCCAGTTGAACCGAATGATAAGGGTGAACGGAAGGAAGAGGGTGAGGAAACCAAAGCTCAATCACTCTCTGTTGAACCGAATGATAAGGGTGAATGGAAGGAAGAGGGTGAGGAAACTAAAGCTCAATCACCCCCTGTTGAACCAAATGATAAGGGTGAACGGAAGGAAGAGTGTGTTGAATCTTCTGAATATGAAGATGAAGGTGAAGATGATGGGGGACGCGTCAATATTAGAGACTATCCTAAGAGGAAGATTACAAAAATTCTGGTGCACTTTCAATCCCCTTACATGAAAGACGTTGAGAAGAAGTTGGACCAAAAAATAACCAACAAGGAACAAAGATTGGCCGATTTTTTGTTTCATGATGACCTGGATGAAACGTAAGTTAAGCATGTTTTTCTAAATTTGAAATATGAAGGTAGTTATGTTCTAATTGAATCTATTTTGCAGGGACGTACTGTACGAAGGGCCTCCGGGTAATATGACCCGTAAAAAATTGCGAGCAATAAAAGATAAAGAAGAAGTTGAGATAGAAGTGGTGGACACTTGGGCCATACTTTTGCACTCCAAATTCAGTAGGTTTACAAGGCATGAAAAACGAATAATTTGTTTTTCAACAATATCATATGTAAGTGTTTCTCTTGTTTTTGTGCTATGTATTGTTCAATGTTCATGACTTTGATACTCTAGAGTTATTTTGCAGGTTAGTCTCTTATTTTTTGATTGCACCACATTTTGCATTTGCCTTGAAGAAGACATGAAAAACTTCAAAATAACTAAAGAAGACTTAAAAAACGCTTATCTGGTATGTACATATCCCTCAATTCCAAGTAACGAGTATGAAATCAAATAATTAATGTTTGTATTATTTCTACAGATATTCCTACCGGTCATCCATTCCAAGCATTACTTTCTTGTATGTGTCAATATTTCTGTTTCCAGAATTGAAATACTAGACAACTCCGGACGTCCGCCTAAAATGAAACTTCTGGACAAGTATACCAACTTGATTAAACACATTGATAGATTTGGGACTTTCTTGGAAATGCAAGGCCTAGCACAACTAGGTGAAAAAATTAGATCATATAGGAAAACGGCTCCAAAGTTGGATTGGCAAGACAGAACAAACAAGAAAGACTGTGGTATATATTTACTGAGACATATGGAAACATATAGAGAATATATGAAGAAGTATGATATTGACATCACTACCGACAATGTAAGTGTTAAACATATGTTTAGACAGTCTATGACATTTTTTTATATATGTTCTTATACTTTGTCTTGTTCTTTTGAAGGCCGGAGAAGCTTTGAATACACTGAGGATCAAATATTTATATATAATTCTTATGTCTGACCACAATGTCAATAAGATTAACTTAAACAAGGCAATCAGATCAATGTTTTAGAGAGTTATTTGAATTATACGGAATTTTAATTATGCAGAATTGTTATTTCTGACCACAATGTCAAGTAGTGTACTTTCACTTAATGCAATTATAACTTATAATTTATTGATGTTTCTTTTGTCTTCTTGTACCCATATTTTTAAATTCATAAACGAAGTTAACTTCGCAACTACTGTTTTTAAATTCATAAACGAGGCTATCTTCACAAGTTCAGTTTTTAAATTCATAAACCAAGGTTGCTTCACAAGTTATGAAGCGATTATATCTTCACAGAAATTATAACATTAACGAATCCATCTTCACAATGTTAAGTTATGAAATTCATAAACGAAGCTAGCTTCACACGTTGAGTTTTTAAATTCATAAACGAAGTTAGCTTCGCATCTACTATTTTTAAATTCATAAACAAAGCTATCTTCACAACATGTAACGCCCTTACCGGAGTTATGTAAGGATGTGAATTAATGAATGAAAAGTCATTAATTACTTCAACAGTAGCTATTGTCATCACTCTCACTCTCTGATCAGTTTTGACTATCTCCTTCCCAAATCTCTCTCTACCCAAAGCTCTCTACCGTTGTTTAGGTTCTTTGACTTCATTCTCTTCATTCATTTAGTGTAATACTCATCATGGAAGGTAGAGATGGACCCAGAGATGCCGGTTTTATCGTAGCAATAGCTGGAGCGATACTTAAGTCTGATCAACGATGACCCTATCCCTTTTGGTATCTATCACGCAGATGAGATTCTACCTCTTATCCAAATAAACATTCACGACGGAATAATGGCCCACATGCAAAGTAGATGGAATACAAACACTCGTTCTTTTGTCATTGGGGACATGCACATATGCCCGACGATTGAGGACTTTGCTTTGATCCTTAGGTGTGAGAGTATTGCACTCATGGTTTTGTCTATCAATCCTGAACCTCATTTTGCATTCGAAACTTGCCAAAACTTCTATGGTTGTTCAACGTTTGACGTTGTTTTGTTTACCCTCCAACATTGATTTCTCAATATGACACACAGACGATTAGATTTGGCGTGTCAAGGGAGCTGAAAGGACCATCAGCCACACACAAAGCAAAAGACTAATCATGCTTGTGGTTCTTGCTCGTTTTTTTGTGTCCGGTTGTAGGACTACGACCTTCGGATAGGCTCCTGCAGGTAGTTCCTGCACTATTGGGAAATGCCCCATGTTTGGCTGGTCTTGTACTCGCTAAGACACTCCTTTGTCTCAACGACTTTGTTCTAGACCCAAATAACTATTCCCGCCGTGGATCACCTGTGGTTCTATATCTCTGGTTGTTAGACAAATTGCATTGGTTTCCCCGTCCTTCAATTCCTTACCCTTCCTTTGCAAACCTACAGTTGCAAAGGCTCGCTGAAATCGGGCTTGAGAATTCAATTTCTAATATTCACCCAATTCGTTTCATTGTTCTGTGGTATCTCTTTAGTCAAATGATGTACGAGATGAGGGGTTCTCCATTAATCATTGTGTTGGGCCTAGAGGGATCTACCTCGTACTGCACAGCTACCATATATCGACAATTTGGCCTACGGAATCCCCTACCTTCGAATGCACTCAATCCTCTGGCGGACTTGATGCCTATTTCTCCTAATCTTTACCTCAAGTACGCATCAATAATGGAGCTTTCTCTTACAGTTTCATTCCCCAATTGATGGATCAATGCTGTGAACGAAGCAGGTCATCTATACATTCCACCAGTCGTCAAACTAGAAGTCGTATCAATGACATGACCGAATGACGAGTCATCCTCTAATGAATCAGATTAGGGCTTAAATTATTTTTGTGAACTTTTATTTGGTTGCTTCATCTGTGTAGTAATTATGTAAACAGATTATGAAATGTTTTTGTGTTTTTTGGCACTCAAATGAAAATCAATTGTTGTGAAGTTATATAATTCGAATCATTGTCGTTATGTTTGATTGCAATATGGATTTCATTTTCATTTCAAACTATAATGTAAAACAACTAATGCATTCTTATAAAACCCCTTATGCACTCTTGTGAAAACATAGAACGAAGCTTTGTTCGCTTGATATAATTGTTTATAATGATTCAAGCGAACGAAGATAGATTCGTTAGTTTGTTAGTTTATTACAGTGAACCAGGTGAGAACGAAGCATAATTCGCTTGTTAATTATATTTAAATTAATTTGTATTTGTAACACGTTCATATGATACTCTAATGATTTTAGTGAACGAAGCTTGCTTCGCTTGTTAGTTAGTTTATTAAATGATCCAGTGCTAAGGAACGAAGTCTGATTCGCTTGTTACTAATAGTTTACAACGCTTACAGGGAACGAAGTTTGCTTCGCTTCATAGTTTATTTATTAAAGAGAACAATCTCAATAGAACGAAGCATGGATCGCTTGTATAATAAATCTTATTAATCCCATAAATGGTTAATCTGCAATATTGAATCTAGCTAAATGATTGAAGAAGCGCCAAAAGTTTATCTTGTCCCTTCAGCTGTAATCAATTACGGCAGTTTCTGTATACTTTAGCCAAAATTGTAGATAAATATAATATATATATATATATATATTCCTTCCTATTTATTGATTCGTTATTTTATAATTGACATAATGAAATCTGAATTAAAATATATATAACAATTATTTTTTATAATTCGATGAACTACATTTCATTACAACATTTCATAAACAATTCTACATTATAACAATATTCATTTGCATCTCCATTATAACAATATTCATCTGCATCTCCATTATAATAATATTCATATGCATCTCCATTGAAGCGACCACAGCGGATCTCTCACGCATAACTGTGGTATCACACCTGTTGAGATATCTCTTAATATGTTTTCCATCCTAAAGAATCTCCTAGAGTTGGCCCTTCCCACCAGCGGTGGACACGTATGATCTTCATTTGGTCGGTAGTATCTACTTCAGGTATGAAGATTTTGTAGTAACTGAAGATGATTTTCACCACAACTGGACTCTCTTCATCTTCATTGAAGACGTATTCCACCACAGAGAATCCCCCAAAGGGTAAATCCGAAAAAAATATCTTAAACAAACACACACTCACAACAATTCTCATGCTCACGACTTTCATTTGGACCAAGAGATGGTTTATGTAATCCTATAAATAGAAAAGTTTTTTTTAACGAATCAATCAGATGCATTCAGAAAAAGTAAATTTTCCATGATCAAATATCAAATCGGACGAGTCTGCAGTCCTTATGACACATCATTCATAATTTAAATTTTATTAATGAAAAAGTAAAAACAATAGCATTGACTCTTAGGTGTTGTTTGATCTTTGTGTGTTTTGTATAAAATTATATTAAATGAAAAAAATATTTCTATATAAATAAAATTATATTCATTATAAATAAGTTTAAAATTATATTAAATTAAAAAATTATTTCTATATATATTTAATTATATTAAATATAAATAAGTTTAAAATTATATTAAATTAAAAAATTATTTCTAAATAAAGAAAATTATAGTAAATATATATAAGTTCAAAATGATATGAAACATAAAATTATTTCTATTACAAACAAACGCATTAAATTGAATTGAAGCGCCAAAACGTCAATCCAATCAAATGTCAATCATGTAACATGTATACGGCAAGACATTTCAACTGCTACCATATAATCAAATGTCAATCCTTAATATTGAATTATATAAAAGATTTTTTGAGCGAAGAATGCTTCACATAATCCAGCGTTAATACGCGAAGAGTTCTTCGCCTATTCGAGAACATTTTATTTTCAAAATGTTGAATTATATAAAAGATTTCATGAGCGAAGAATGCTTCACATAATCCAGCGTTAATACGCGAAGCGTTCTTCGCCTATTCGAGAACCTTTTATTTTCAAAATGTTTAATTATATAAAAGATTTCCTGAGCGAAGAATACTTCACATAATATGAAGTTCATGTAAAACCACAAATTCATGTTTGTAAAAACCTAAACGACCTCATGAAAATCCATTCACTCTGAGCAAGTATTTTGAAAATAGAATATCTGAAGCCCGACTCCGGCCGTTATACCCTAAGTTACTCTACTCTTTCACCTAGCGCTGTTGTATTCGTTCGTTCGCCTCCGAAGCGATTTCTCTTCCGGTTTGTATATTCTGCTGCTGCGAAAATGGTAAGAAGTGTTGAGGGTTTCATGCGTTGGTCTTTTACGTTTGCTTATTTGTATTCGTTTGAATCTAAATGTGACTCTATCATTTTAGAATCAGGATTCCAATAAGCAAATAGTTCCATATACTGAATCAACGACGGAAGTTAAAACACTTAGGTAATTATACTAATGTTAGAAAATGTACATATTTGCTTCATTTCTGATTATGTAGTTCATCGATTGTTTTGTATAAACGTATTGCACGCATGTTAATGTAGGGTTAAACAAAAGAAAAGAAAACCCGAGGCATCAGGTACGCCCTCGACACCATTGGATATACTGGCCACAACTGCTAATGAAGCACTTATTGAGAATCAGGTTAAGAAAAAAAGAAGAAAGACTCGTGACCTTGATGTTGATTTTAAGAGCAGAACCTCTCCATCGGGCCTTCACTACCTAGTTAACAGGTTATCCAAAGAACAAAAGGATATTGTGAGGGACATAGGATTTGGTTCACTTCTTTCACTTGGCATATCAAAATGCCCACTTGAATTCTCACGGTGCATTGTGAGTCTCTTCAATCCCAGAAGGAGGAGCATCGTCCTACATAGTGGAGAGGTGATTCAGATTGATGAAGAGGATGTTCAATGTGTATTGAACATCCTTAGAGGGGAATTAGAAATCGTAGAGTGTTTAGGAATTCGCACGGACGACCAAGAGTACAAAGACAATCTTAGGGAGTGGAGAAGGAGATGGGGATTCGAGAACAGTGGAGGTCCGTCGACTTACACAATTCCGGACAAAATTCTACATAATACAGCCGGAGACAGTAACTTCAAGATGGACTTTGTTGTGTTTGTTGTATCTAGTTTTTTGTGGACATCGCAAAATCCACAGTGCAGGTACACCCAAACTACCTAGCTGTAATTCTGTAATTTCATTTCGAACTTCTTGTAAAATCAGTTGGTCTTGGTTTGAAGCCCACTTCATTGTCATGTTAAATGATTTGATGCACTCTTTTTTTATATACAGATTCAAAATACTGAAATCCCTACATGATGTATCTAAAATTAAAGACTACAACTGGTGCAAGTTTACTTTAGACGAACTTGTTAAAAGTGTTTATAAGTGGAAAAAAAAAGACATCATATTTCCATGGACCACTAACATTTCTTTTGGTGAGTGGAGAAATTTATTTGTTGTAGGTTCAAGCTTCATAATTTTTCATTTAGTTTAACGTAATATATATTTGTTTATGTTAATGTATCAGTTGTGCTACTTGGACCGGGTCGTTGATTTCAAGATAAACAGTTAGATCTCAAGGACTTTCCCTATTTTGGGATGCTAGGACGAGCAGAAAATGTACAACAGGGTTAATTATGAGGCGGCCCGGGGGGGTTTGGACATGGTAGGGTAGTTGCTCGCATAGCCATTCTAAATGAGAAGCCACCGATTCAACAAAATGTGGAGCCACCACTAGCACAAGCTGGGGATGACAGTACATCCAATCTTACTGATCAGTCACCGATTCAACAAAATCTTGCATCATGTTTGAGGAAGGTTGCGGGCGCTTCAGAAGAATTGGCACAAGGGGCTAAATATCTAAATGAGATGCACCAAATTAACGCAATTGAACTTGTACAATCTGCTTTTGAGCCATTTGCCACTGTACTAAACTCTCATTCAATCCTGAGGGAAGGCTTACAATGGAGATTGGACAAGACAAAACATCAGCAACCAAGAGAAGAAGACCATTCTCCCAAAACAGAAGCCAATAAGAACACCATTACTCCCAAA
The DNA here is from genome assembly GCF_907164915.1 of Impatiens glandulifera. Lineage (NCBI taxonomy): Eukaryota > Viridiplantae > Streptophyta > Magnoliopsida > Ericales > Balsaminaceae > Impatiens > Impatiens glandulifera. The sequence goes on from NC_061867.1 coordinate 24,579,097, forward strand.
ACCGCCATCACTACAACAACCCAAACCAACAAGAACATCATTCCTCCAAATACTCAAGCCAACACCAAAACCATCACTCCAAAAACCCAAGACAACTAGAACATCATTTCTCCAAAAATCCAAGCCAACACCAAAACCATTAATCTAACAACCCAAGTCAACAAAACCACCATTACTCCCAAAACCGAATCAATACGAACATTATTCCTCCAACAACCCAAGCCAACGAGAACATCATTCCTCCAAAAACCCAAGCCAACACCAAAACCATCACTCCAACAACCCAAGCCAACGAGAACATCATTCCTCCACAAACCCAAGCCAACACCAAAACCATCACTCCAACAACCCGAGCCAACAAAATCACCATTACTCCCAAAACCCAAGCCAACACCAAAACCATCACTCCAACAACCCAAGCCAACAAAATCACCATTACTCCCAAAACTGAATCCAACACGAACATCATTCCTCCAACAACCCAAGCCAACAACAAAAACAATACTCCCACAATAGAATCCAACCAGAACACCATTACTCCAACAACAGTAGCCAACCAGATCACCTTTACTACCACAAACCAAGAATACAAGAACACCATTATCTCTAAAATCCAAGACTTGCCTCCTACCAAAATTATTCAACAAACAGAAGCTGGACCATCGAATGCCTTAAATGTCTATAGAAAAGTCTCCAAAAATTTGAAAACCGATTGGTTAACCAAGGTTATCAACACCGAAACCAACAACAACTCTCCTTCATTGTCGATAGAAAAATTGAAGAAGAATGCATCTCTAGTCTACCACCGCCACTTAAACCTGCATTGTCTCGTCCACCAAATAATAATGGAAGAATGAAGTAATGACTTGAAGGATTGGAATTGCTCCTAATATTGAATACCCCATATTATAATAAAATGTTTAGGGATGTCAAAGAAATATTAAACATTCAGAAGATATTTGTGGGTTTCATATTTGCTACAGACTTGAAAAAAGGTAATGTTTCCTCGACATTCTTACTTAATCTTAAAAAATGTACTTTGTACCTCATTCTGAAACATGTTTTTCTGGTTTTATGCAGTGATATGTTATTTTTTACTGATAAACTAAGTCTTCACCTGACGCGCAGGGACATGCTTACAATGGATGATCAAACCTGGGTAGACAGTATGATTATAGATATTTGGTCATATATGTTGAACGACATTTGTAGGAGAAATTTAAAACGTGCGCACAATAAGATTTTCTTCACAGCCGCGCTCACCATAAGTTGTACTAACACTGTTGGGTCAAATTATTTTGACTGTGTGTTGAAATAATTTAATCATTAAGATTTTGATGATGAAATGACTTGTAAGTTTTGATGCATGTGTATTGAAACATTATATTATAAGACTTGGTTCTAATGAGGATCATTAGACCGATTTCGGCAATTAGATGCATAGAATTAGATGTACAGTCTAACTCATCGGAGTTAGACGTGTAGTCTAATGAATGCATAAAATTAGACGTACAGTTTAACTCATCGGAGTTAGACGTGTAGTCTAATGAATGTATAGAATTAGACGTACAGTCTAACTCATTAGAGTAGACGTGTAGTCTAATATACACGGAATTAGACGTAAGTCTAATGTATTCGAAATTAGACGTACAATCTAACTCAACGGAGTTAGACGTGTAGTCTAATAGACTTGTAATTAGACGGATGGTCTAATAGATATTCGGAACTAGACGTACAATCTAACTCATCAGAGTTAGACGTGTAGTCTAATATATTTGCAATTAGATGGATGGTCTAATATATGCAGAATTAGACGTGTAGTCTAACTTAGTGGAGTTAGACGTGCAGTCTAATAGAAAGTGAAAGTTAGACGTGAGTCTAACTCCTTCAGACAAGTCTGAGGTAGAACCGGAATTAGACGTGCAGTCTAATGGTTGTTGGATAATTAGACGCGTAGTCTAATTAGTGAAAGTTAGACGTGATCTAACTCCTTCAAACAAGTCTAAGGTAGAACCGGAATTAGACGTGCAGTCTAACTCAGTGGAGTTAGACGTGCAGTCTAATGGTTATTAGATAATTAGACGCGTAGTCTAATTAGTGAAAGTTAGACGTGAGTCTAACTCCTTCAGACAAGTCTGAGATAGAACCGGAATTAGACGTGCAGTCTAACTCAGTGGAGTTAGACGTGCAGTTTAATTGTTATTGTAATTAGATGTGAGTCTAATTCTATTAGACCAAGCGGTCTAATAGACGTTACTATTAGAAGGAGATGTTTAATTTCACTAGACTGGTTTTACAAATCCGTCTAACTGAAATACATTTAATGCTCAGTTTAAGTAGTATGCTTGAAGCTAGCATTTCACCTACCCACGTGCTATAGATGTACCCTACTCCTGTTCTACTTTCTAGTGAAGATTAGTACAACAGCTATATGCAACCAACCAAGGAATGCCACGTAAGATAATTTTCCTCACATTACTTGTTTTGCAGGTACATCCCTGATGGAATATTCGGCGCACTACCAGTGATGTACGGCCACGATCCTTGTGCTTAGAACCTGTTGTGTACAATGGAGGCTTTCCAATGGAAGAGTGCCACGTATCATTCTAAAAGATTCGACAGTTAGTTCCTGCTCAGTATTTAACAAATCTAAAGGACAATGGACAATCTTCCTCACGAAAAAGCATCATACAACGAACAAGCAATCTGATTTTGTAGAGAGAGAAACTACTCAATCATCATGCTTACAGAATTCATACTGTGAAGCTGCTTTCTGATTATACTGTGTGAATCAAGAGAGAGCTAGAATCAAAACACCTTTAGCTGAGTGATATTCTTCATCTTGTAATTGAACAGAAAGTGTTTTGTTCAATAGTGAGCTAAGTGTGTGTAAACTGTATTTGATTCGAATCATATTATAGTGAATCCTTCCGGTGGTTGGAAGAAGGGGTGGCGTAGGAGAGTTTCTCCGAACATCCATAAATAAACTGATGTGTTTCTCATTTCTGTCATTTTTTCATATTTCATCTTGTGCTTCAAACCCAAGTAAACAATTCCGCCATGAATATTTTTCAAGTGTTTACAGGAATTTGTGTAGAATAGAAAGCGAATTAAATCCCTAACAGGATTTCTTTCAAACTGTTTTTCATAATCCTTCATCCTTAGCCAGACCCCTGTCTCTATCGATAAAGCCGATCCTATCAATTGGTATCAGAACCTTGTTTCTATCCTCAAGCATCAAGAACCTGAAGCATGTCTATCATCAATGAAATCCCTATTCTGTCAATGGACAACTGTGAGTATTGGATGATGAGGATGCAAGCTCACTTGGCTTCTCTTGACTGTGATATGTGGAGCGTCATTACTAATGACTCCAAAAAGATTTCGAAGCCAAGAAGTGAGTGGACTACTGAAGACAAGATGACTAACAACCTGGATAATGTTGCAAGAAACATTCTGTACCAATCGATCAACATGAACGTATTATATGAAATAAAGTTATGTTCCTCTGCTAAAGAGATATGGGACAAACTTAATCAGATCTATGGTACAAATACTCAAGCTAAGAAGAATCAGAAAGCATTCATATGTAGTGAGAGAACAAATCCAGATGGGCTGACAGTAATATAGAGGAGTCTCCTGCTGAAAAATAAAACGAAACTGTAACTTGTCTGATGGCAGATGACCAATCTAAGGTAAATGATATCTCTGCACCAGAATTTACAAACGAGGAGTTAGCTGATGCACTCAATGAAATGGTTGTTGAGTACAAGAAGTTAACTAACTCTTTTTATGAAATGAAAGTCAAATATGAATCAATTGTTATTTCCTCCAACAAAGAATCTGAATCAAACGTTTTTGATAAAAACTTAACAGAGATCTCATCTGAGAAAGAGATGCTCAAGGAACAGATTCAGACTCTCTTATCTGAAAATAAGAGATTAAACTATGTAGTCAGTGCATGGACAAGGTTTGGAGATGCTGTCAAATATCAGATCAGCATGTTGAAACCTGCTGGATCTAGATCCGGTTTGGGATTTGATAGCAATGACCCTAACCTGTCATGCAAAAAGTCCAACTCATCTGACAAACTTAAGCCAATAAGCTTTGTCAAAGGGAGTATAACTAACATTGAATCTGATCCTATTCATGAAGAAGTTGCTTTCAAAAATGAACTAGTTTATGTTCCACCAACTGTTAGTTGGCTTAATAATAAGTTAGAAGCAGCTAATAAGTCTGGAAACTTAAAACCCGACTCTAAGTCAATGAGTTTTAAAAGAAAATCTTCTTCAAAAGCTAAAGAATCAGTGGCTAGCAGAAAGTCGTCTGCTAAGTCAAAAACATACGCATTAATCACGGTACAAAATGGGAAATGCATCAGAATAACTCAAATATGGATTCCTAAGGGACTGATTGACCGCGGACCCAATTGAAAGTGGGTACCAAAAGATTGTAAATATCTATTTATGTAGGTACAAATAAACGAAGGACTGGAGGAATTTTTATGGTATCTTGATAGCGGATGTTCCAGGCATATGACAGGAAACAGACGGCTTCTCACTGATATATCAGATTGCTCTGGACCGAAGATCACATTTGGTGACAACAAGAAGGGTAAGACCATGGGTAAGGGTAAGATTATCCATGGTAACTTAACTATTAATGATGTGCTGCTTGTTGACAATTTGTGCTATAATTTAATTAGCATTAGTCAATTATGTGATAATGGTTTGTCAGTAGATTTTCAAACTCATGCATGTCTAGTTAAAGACCAAGATGGAAACATTTTATTGATTGGAAGTAGAGTATGAAACTCATATAAAATGAATTGTCAAAAAGAGTCTTCTAATCCTATATGCATGATTGCCAAGAATGACTATAAATAGTTATTGGTTTTCCCAAACTTCAGTTTTCAAAGGACAAGATATGCACTGCTTGCCAGTTAGGCAAACAAGGCAGATCGTCGTTCAAAAGCAAAGGGAAATCACAATCCAGCTGTATCCTAGAACTTTTACATATGGATCTTGATAGAAAAATTAAGTAGATTAATTTTGGAACCGGCCAGACGAACTAAACAGAAGTTAATCTTCATGTGCAGGTACTTCTAAAACCGTATGAACAGGTTGGCGTTGTAAAACCGGCTGATACTACAATTCAAAGAAACCAGTTTCAAGTGATCAAGTTAAAGATCAGAGGAATCGGTTTTCACCTTCTCAAGCAACCGGTTAGCCAAGACAGAAACTTTTACTCCAACCGGATGATACTGCACAAGACACAAAAATCGGATGGTTCAGAACAAAAGTCAGAAGATTCAAAATTCAAGAGTGACGTACCATGACGGAAGAAACGTGTCTTGAAAGAATAAAAGAAGATCAGATCCGATCAGAAGCATGCGAGGAAAGCAATGATGCCTTATTGATCCGATGCTGACAAACGATAGTGGATGTTCAACACGTGTCTATCTAAAAACCGGCTATGTCATCCTTTGCTCAGAGTCATCTGCATGAATGCCAGGTGTTGAGGAAAATGAAGCGTGCAAGCAACCTTTCCTGCAACAGGCGTGATGACGATCGACCAATCCGCAAGAGAGAGAAGAAAGTAACCGTTGGCTACTTTCAGCTATAAAAGGAAGTCGAAACGTCCTCATTCAATGCATCATCAGTTCTGAAAGTTGTACATTACGAATTACGAAAAGCATTAAATTCTAGAGAGATAAAGTCCTGTATTCCAAAACCGGTGTGTCTAAAACCGGAAGCTTCTTGTATTGTTGTGTTGAGTTGTTGTATTACATCAAAGTGTGAGTTTGGTGTAACCGGCGAGTAGCGAAGTTGGGCTCGACCGGAAGTGTTGTTGTAACTATAAAGAGTTAGTGGAGATCCTTCTCATAACCTGAGAAGAAGGGGTGACGTAGGAGGGTTTGCTCCGAACATCCATAAACAAATCTCGTGTCTCGTGTTCTTTCCCTTGCTTTCATTTCTTGTTTACTTAACCTTAACCTCAAAACCAATCATACTCCTAAAACCGGTCACTCATATCCATAAAACCTACTCCTTCTAAAACATCATCTAAAAGTCGCATTCGTTGCTTCAACCTGAAACAGACATTTCCGCCCTTGAACCCGGTTCAAGAGTCTGTGACAGATTGTGCAGTGCTGAGAACGGTTATAGTCTTTAACCGGACTATCACCAAAGAGTGTTGTGTGTTGTAAGAGGCCACCCTTCCTGAAACCGGAAACACCCCGGTCCTCCAAGGGCGTCCCCGATCCTAACAAGTGGTATCAGAGCGAGGTTCTTAGCACTCAAGCAACCGAAGAAGATGGGAAGCATGACCCACAGCGACAAGCCGCCAATGCTAAACAGCGAAGCGTTTAGTAGTTGGAAGAAACAGATGTATCTACATCTGATTACGTTAGATGATGAGATGAGCCGAGTCTTGAAAGAGGGACCGATCAAGATCAACAAGGAGGAAAGCCTATGGACGAGTGAAGATCGGAGAAGAAGTAACCTGGACAACCATTGCATGAGGCACATCTATAAGGCTATAGATAACAACACTTTGAACAAAATATCAGAGTGTGAAAATGCAAAAGAAGCCTGGGAAACGATTATTCAGATCCACGAGGGAAACGAAAGAACCAAGGAGAACAAAATCTTGGTGGCTACGCAGAAGTATGAAAACATAGGGATGAAACCGGGAGAAAATATGAAGGAATTCAGCAACCGGTTCACCAGCGTAGTAAACGAGCTTTAGACACTCGGAAAGAAGTATGACAACCGAGAAGTGATCATCAAAGCCCTAAGATCCTTGCCAAGCACGTGGGATATCAAGACCATGGTGATGAGGGAGTCAAGCACCCTTGGGCAGATGAAGTTGCATGATGTGTTTGAGGACTTGAAAGCCTACAAATTCGAGATCAAGTCTCGGATCGAAGATGAAGCATCCACATCAACCGCAACAAGAGCTTTGGTCACATCGGTGGAACCGGCGGCTCAAGTATCAACCGCACCGGCTCCAGTCAAAAACACCGATCAAATTACCGACGATGTGATGGCGATGCTAGCCTAGAAATTCGGGAAATTCATGAAGAAGAGCCAGCCACCATCTAATAATGATTTTAATTATAACTATGTAGATAAATCAAACAAGAGATGTTATAACTGTGATGGTTTTGGACATTTCAGGTCAGAATGTAGAAAACCAAGAAGAGACGATAGAAAACCGGAAGGAAACTATCAAGGAAACAATTATCAAGGGAATAACTATCAAGGCAACCGGTATCAGGGAAACAATTATCAAGGAAATAATTATCGGGGAAACAACAACAATCAACGAAATGACTACCGAAGAAACGATGATCAACATGCTGATGAAGGAAAGGAGATTCAAAAGGCGCTCATTGCATCTGACGGTGGAAGCGAGTGGGCATACTCAGATAATGAAGATGGTGAAGAGAAAGTAACCTGCTTCATGGCAAACGACGAAGAGATATTTGATTTCTCTTCTGATGAGTTTACTAAAGAAGATCTAGTTTCTGCACTCAACCAAATGGTTGCTGAGTTCAGAAATATATCTGCGTACATACCAACTCCTGTAGAACCTAAAACCGAACAAACAGATTATGTATATGATAAAACATGTGAAATCGAAACGTATGAACCGGATGAACTATTCTCCGATAATGAGAAGACAGTTCAACCGGAAACCGAAACCGATGAACGAGCAATGTACGTCACGACTGCGTGGGAGAGATCACGTCAAGCAGTGAAACAAATGTGTAACTATAAAAGACATCCGAAGTGTAGATATGGTATAGGCTATGAACCAAATAAACAAAATGAAACAAAACAACCTAACGGGATGAAACTAACGAAAAATAATCTTCCATTTATAAAATTTGTTAAAAGTTCACAAACCGAAAATAACCTAAAACCGGAAGAAATGCTTAAATATGTAGGTCCTAACGAATCTGAAAAATGGCTTCATCCTGAGAGAATGAAAGTCAACCGGAAACCAAGTAAAAATAATAAAAACCGACATCAAAGAATCCTATCACCACATAAGGCATTCTTGAGCAACAGCCAAGAAGTTAAGCCAAATATTATCAAAACAATAACCGGGAAAGTGATCCGACTCATTCAAGTCTGGATCCCAAAGGGACTAATCAACCATGGACCCAACTAAATGTGGGTACCAAAAAGGTGTAAATAATTATTTGTTGCAGGTTAGGAGGAGCAACCGGTTAAAGAATTCTGAATGGTACTTGGACAGTGGATGCTCAAGGCATATGACCGGAAACAAGGAGCTACTAACCGACATCAAGTACGAAACCGGAGCATTCATCACATTCGGGGATAACTCAAAAGGTAAAACTGTGGGCAAGGGTAAGATTGTCCATGGTGAATTATCCATAAATAATGTACTATTGGTAGAAAAACTAAGCTTTAATCTGCTAAGCATAAGCCAAATGTGTGATGTGGGCTACAAAGTTGAATTTCATAAAAACTCATGTTTGGTCAAAAATCAAGATAATGACACCTTGCTAACCGGTAACCGGATAGGAAACATTTACAAAGTAAATTGGAAAACTGATTTCGAAAAACCTGTGTGTATGATAGCCGGAAATGACCCAAACTGGCTTTGGCATAAACGGTTAAACCACTTGAATTTCAAAACGATTAACTTCATTTGTTCCAAAGAACTAGTTCACGGTTTTCCAAATGTTAAGTTTTCAAAAGATAAAGTATGTGCTGCATGTCAAATGGGGAAACAAGTGAAATCATCTTTCAAAAGTAAAGGAAATTATCAATCTGAAAGATGTTTAGAACTTTTGCATATGGATCTGTTTGGTCCGGTTAAAGTAACCAGTTTAGGAGGCATGCATTATACTATGGTGGTTATTGATGATTACTCCAAATTTACTTGGGTTACTTTTCTAGCTTCTAAGAATCAAGCAACTCCAAACTTGATTAAACTGATTTTGAGAATACAAAATGAAAAATCTATTCGAGTAAACAAAATCAGAAGTGATAGAGGAACTGAGTTCATAAACAGTAATTTAACTACTTTTCTTGATGATTCCGGTATTAGGCACGAGTTGTCTAGTGCCAGAACTCCTCAACAAAATGGCCTGGCTGAGAGAAGAAACCGAACTCTCAAGGAAGCCGCAAGGTCAATGATAGCCGATTCGGGTATCGCTCAAAAGTTCTGGGCTGAAGCTATCAATACCACTTGCTATACACAAAATCGGTCTTTAGTAACTAAACGGTTTTCGAAAACTCCTTTTGAAATTTATTTTGATCAAGTTCCAAGTGTACGGTATTTTCGAATTTTTGGCAGTAAATGCTTTGTTCACAATAAAGGCAAGAATTACTTGACCGCTTTTGATGCTAAATCCGATGAGGGAATAATGTTGGGATATTCAGCTGTGAGTAAAGCCTACAGAATATACAATACTAGGACTTTAACAGTTGAAGAAACCGCACACGTTGTTTTCGATGAATCGGTTGAGCGAAACACTACATTACCCTTCGACCTTCACAACAGAATAGAAAATTTCAATATATATTCTGATGATGAAGACGAGGTTCCGGTTTTTAGACGCTTTGTCAAGGACCAAGCGGTTGATGCTGAAATTCAGCCTGATCAAGCTGCTTTACCGCAGAAAGTTGACGCTTCAGTTTTACTGAAGAAATCGGTCGGTCTGACTCTGTTCAACCTACCGATCAGTCTAACCTTGATCAGCCAGCCGAAAGCTTGGTAGACACGTCTCGGATTAACCTCAGAAGGAACAAAAATCATCCTCTTGAACTAGTAATAGGTAACATATCCTCACCCGTCCGAACTAGGCAACAAAATTTGGATCACTATGGAAACTCTGCTTTCATATCACAAATTGAGCCGAAAAAGGTGGATGAAGCACTGTCAGATCCAAATTGGATCTTGGCAATGCAAGAGGAATTAAACGAGTTTGAGAGAAATAAAGTCTGGTACCTAGTCCCTAGACCAAAAAACAAACCGGTTATAGGCACACGATGGGTATTCAGAAATAAACTCAATGCAGACGGTTTAGTTATGAGGAACAAAGCCCGGTTAGTGGCTCAAGGCTATAAACAGGAAGAAGGCATTGATTTTGAAGAATCATTCGCCCCTGTAGCTAGACTTGAGGCCATTAGAATATTTTTAGCATATGCAGCTTTCAAAAACTTCAAAGTTTATCAAATGGATGTTAAGAGTGCTTTTCTAAACGGTAAAGTAAATGAAGAGGTGTATGTTAACCAACCTCTAGGTTTTAAAAATCCAGAACATGAAAATCACGTTTACCAGCTGAATAAAGCCCTTTACGGTTTGAAACAAGCTCCAAGAACTTGGTATGATACATTAACACAATTTCTATTTGATCACAGATTTACAATAGGTTCGGTAGACAAAACACTTTTCAAATTTGAAAGAAAGGAACAAATTTTACTTGTTCAGATTTATGTTGATGATATCATATTCGGGTCAACCGATCCAAAATTATTTGACAAATTTTCGAAAATGATGACTGATAGATTTCAAATGAGTATGATGGGGGAAATGAGTTTCTTTCTAGGACTTCAGGTTAAGCAGATTGAAGCCGGAATCTTTATAAGCCAACCGAAGTATACAGCCGAACTGCTGAAGAGATTTGGGATGGATACATGTGCCGAAGCGGCTACGCCAATGAGTCCTTCCGTGAAGTTGGACAAAGATGATGATGGTCAAGCCGTTGACATCACAGCATATCGAGGAATGATCGGATCGCTGCTGTATCTCACGGCAAGCCGACCTGACATTCTGTTTGCGGTTGGAGTGTGCGGAAGGTTCCAAGCAAATCCAAAACAATCTCATTATACGGCGGCCAAAAGAATCCTAAAATATTTGAAGGGAACTCAAGAAGTGGGACTTTGGTACCCAAAAGACTCGAGCTTCAATCTCATAAGCTATTCAGATGCCGATTACGCGGGATGCAAAATCGATCGAAAGAGCACTAGTGGAACCTGTCAGTTCCTGGGTGACCGGTTAGTTACTTGGAGCAGCAAGAAACAAACATCCGTTGCAACTTCAACCGCAGAGGCGGAGTACCTAGCGGCTGGAAGCTGCTGTGCACAACTCCTCTAGATTCAACAGCAATTCAGGGATTTCGGAATAGAAGCAAAGGAGTCTCCAATCTTTTGTGACAACACCAGCGCCATAGCGATCACATACAATCCGGTGTTGCACTCAAGAACAAAGCATATCGACATCCGACACCATTTCATCCGGGAGCATGTTCAGGAGAAACACATCCGGCTGGAATATGTCTCAACCGAGCAACAAGTAGCGGACATCTTCACGAAACCGCTACAGGAAGCTATGTTTTCTCACTTTCGAAATATCTTGGGACTTACTAATCTTAATAAATTGATATAATCATCATGCATGCTTGTATATAAAACCGGGATATGTGTTCAGGGAGAAGCTAAAGCTTCTCAAACCATATTCAAATAGGCCATTAATAAATCAAATATGCTAACCGGGAGGAAGTCTCCGGTTATGCCCGATCACTTCATAAATTCAAATCAAATGTATGTTTACTATATGGTTGAAATAACCGGGCTGAAGTGGATAAGTCAAATCCAAAGTTGAACAACTGTTGACATTAATCAACTTTTCTTCATAAATGGAAATATCCTACTAAAACCGGTCATGGAAAACCGCTTAGTACATATGCACTCTGGTCTGATGAAATGAACTTTTCCGGTTAACCTGAGATGACTGACTAAGTTTTCATGCATATTTTGAAAAATGAAGCCTGTAATTAATAAAAACAAGTCTACCACAATCGAGATGACGACATGTGTCCATCATCAAGAGAGGGAGACTCACATCTTGTCAATAGATATTTTTCATCATTGCTATCTTAGTAATAATTAGATTTACCTTGGAAATAACCATTAGTTACTTCAACAAGTTAAGTCTATTAAATAACTGATGACATCATCAGGCATGCTTAACCTCATTAAAGACCAAGCCGAATCCCCGGGCTATATAAACCATCCTTAATCCTTTACAAAACTTCACAAGTTCACTATTCACAAATATCATTTTTGAGATAAATCATCTCTCTCAAAAACATGAATACCAACTCCTTAGCCAAGAAAATCCTATTGGCAGATTTTGAATCAATCTACCAATATGAGGATCATGAAGTAAAGGAAATGTTCTTAGCCATAGAAAGGAGCGGGCTAAGAAGTTTTCTTGAGAATAGGTTCATCATCGACTACCTTGTAGTTGAAGAACTCTTTGAGACCGCGAAAGAGGTGCATCGAGATATACTCGTTGCACAGGTCTACGGTTAGAAATTCCTATTCAGCGAGACGGATTTCGCTGTATATTGCGGTTTGCCCAATGAAGGGGTAACCTACCTAACCTACTCCCCGGTGACAATGGAAGAAATGTGTCGCCGGTTCTCAGGATCTGACATCCCGGTTAAACCCTGGGGTGCTAAGAGTCAACTTTCTCACAAGTACCAGCTTCTCTGCGAGATTCTGGGAAAATCTGTCTTGTGCAGAGAGAAGAGTTACTACTACACCCAAAGGGTCTTCGAGATGATGATCGCCGTAACGGTTGGGACACCGGTCAACTGGTCCTGGATCATCTTCAGTAACCTGAAGAAGATGCTTCTCTCCAACAAGACCGGCTACGCTCCTCAGCTGAGCGGTTTCTGTGCAAGTCTGGACATCCACTCCGGACCCTTCGTCACTCTTCACCCAAGGCATGTGCTCACCAAGGAAAGAGTACAAGAGATGATCGACCGGTGGGAAGCTGTCAAAGTCAGAAGAATTCAAGCGGCTGAGGCATCAAATGCTCAAGCGGCTGAGTCATCAAATGTCTAACCTGTTCCTTCTTCTTTTCTTTTATCTCTTTCCTTACAAAACCGGTACTTTTGCTGTACTACCGGTTTCGTACTACAATTAATGAATCAGATTTCTTTCCTTTCCAAGTCAAAATCTAAAATATTCAATGCGTCATATCAAAATAAATCATATCACTCTTGGAAACACAAATTATCATTATCAAAAATCATGCCTGACTTGATTAGACAAGACATGTCTTTATTCTCTTGGAAAATCACAAAAACATTAATGACTAAGCATAAACGGCTAGATTTTTCAAATCCTCTCATTAAATGCTCTCATTCATTCCAGGCTATAAAAAGGGGACTCAACCTCCATTTTCAAATCACGCTTCCAGCATTTCTTCTCTCTAAAACTCGAAAGCTCAAGAACCATCTCAAAATCTTCTTCACTACTCATCACCATGTCTGCCGAGCTAAGAAATACTCTTATCATTGATTTTGAAGATATAAAGGATAGCGCCTACTATGAATGCATTTTTCAGCATATCATAGAGTCTGGATTGCAAGGTTTCCTTAAGGGTTCAGACACCATCCTCGTGGAGGAGGTGTGTGAATTCTACAACAATGGTCACATCTTGGATGATGGCAGCATTCGCACCATCATCGACGGTCAGTTCCTCCAGTTCACCGAGGAGGAATTTGCCACCTTCTTTCACCTTCCGACCGAAGGTTTCTCTGATTTTCCGACGCCGTATTTACCGGCTAAGGAAACCTTCTTCAAGATCTTCTCTTCTTCCTATACTCCCATCAAGGACTTTGGGAAGAAAGAAAATATCGCTCCTCACTACCAGCTCTTTCACGATCTGGTCCAAAGGTCTATCATAGGCCGAATGCCCAACTAGAACTACAGCCGGGAGGCATTCGATATTATGATAGCCATCATCCGCGACTCCGCCATCAACTGGGCGTCCTATCTTTTCAACAAGCTGAAGCAGCTTATGACCGGTAAAAGAGGAAAGATCAGCTACGCTCCTCAAATCACCCGGTTTCTGATGTCCAAGCGTCGCAACCTTGGAACCGGTGTTCCGGTTGGACCATCCAACACCATCACCATAGAAATGATCCACAAGTGGTTAACAAGAATTGAGGAACGATTTCCTCAAAACACCATAGAAAAGTGGTATGAAAGGAGGATGGAAGGAGGATGGTTCACAGAATAATTTACTTACTTTCTTTTCCTTTCTCCGGTTTCTGGTCATTTTGCTGTACGACCAGAACCGCCCCAATGTTAATCATTTTCCTTTATTAATGAAATATTTCAATCCTTAAAAGTCTCCGGTTTTCATTCACAGTATTCCTTCCGGTCTTTTGAACTTATACAAAAACTTAAAGTTAACCTAAAATTTCCGGTTAACAAGATTTCAAGTGAAACCGGACTTTCGAGCAAAAGTGAAATATTTGAAAAATTTTAACCGCCCACAGTTTTACCTCTCAAAATTTACCGCCCACTGAATTTCCGTTTTTACCGCCGAAAGTTACGGCAGTAACTTTTTGGAGGGAAAGTTGGCGCCAAAAACATCAAATTGACGGTTCATCTTCAAACCGTTCGAAACCGCCATCTATATAAGTTCAAATCAGCCCATTCGACACATGTGCTTTCTCTCTCTAAAAATTTCCAGAACTTCAAAAGCTTTCCTCTCTCCGATCATTATCGTTCTTCATCTTCTCTCTTCAAAACATCATGGATCTAGGCAAAGCTCCATTTCAATGGATGTTACAAGTAGATTTCGCAGATATTGATGAGCATGCTGACGACAAGAACAAGGTTGTTCTTCAACTTCTACGGGAATCTGGGTTGGAGAAGTTCCTTTCTGGTCCGTTCATAATCCATCCGGCGGCGGTGACGGAGTTCTTGGCGACGGCGACGCTGTCGAAGAGGAAGATCTCGGCGACTGTTAACGGGAAGGCCGTTCTCATCACCGAAGAAATTTTTGCGGAAGCTCTTGGTCTGCCCAACACAGGTTTGGACCTAAAGATTGACTTAACCGAGGCAGAATCAAATGCTGCCCGGTTGGTGGTATCTTTCTCAGGTCAGGATCTGGTGATGCACTCCAGCCGGAAGATCAAGCTCAAACCGGAATATAGATGGTTAGTAACCGTCATCGCCAAATCAATCCAAGGAAGGGGAGGTAATTTCGACAACCTCACAAAATTCAAACTTAGAATGTTGTTAGATATTGTCCGGGGTGACAAGGTGGACTGGGGGTACGTCATCTATGAAGAATTCTGTCAAATGGTGATAAAGAAAGATGGGCGGGTGCAGGCCTATGCTATGCAAATCGTAAAAATCCTTGAGTTCCTCAATGTGGAACTAGGTGAAGGCATACCGCTTCCGATCTCCAACATTCTTGACTCAGAGTCAGTGATCGAAAAACCGGAGAAGACGATCAAACCTAAATCCTCAAAGACTAAATCATCCAAGGGAGCCAGTTCATCGGCTCCGGTTGAAGAAGAAACCAGACAGAAGAAACCGTCAAGAAAAGCGGTTGAAGCAGAAACTCCACCAGAACCAAAGAGGAGGAAGAAGGTAGCTACGAAGAAGAGCTCAAAGAAACCGGCGGACTCCGAGAAAACGCTTTCCTCGGACAACCCACCGAAAAGAATCGCAGATGTATTCCAACCCATCCCACTCAACACCGTCATTCCAGTTCCCGTCCCATCTCATTCTCCAAGGCAAACCGAATCTTCGGGGAGCAAGGAGAACAAGTCAGTTTCCAAGGAGGAAGCAGAGGTAACCATTCACTTTGAAACCTCCAAGTCACCAAGTAAACGAGTTGGAGAGGTATTGGCCGATGTGGGCTTGAATACCTCAGAAGCAATCAATAATGTGGTCCAAGAGATCACAAAGGAAACCGAAGAGGACGATGTTTCAAGTCGTCGGAAGCCAGATAATCAGGATGAAATACCTGATCAGACAGAAGCTCAACCGGTCGAAGAGGCGGCCAACGCAACAGAGGTTACACCACCGGCTCAGGAGGAAAATATTGAAGAACATGAACCTTCCGGTTCCGCAGGAGGGAAGACAGCCTTAGAAATCCAACCGGCCACAACACCTGAAGGTTCCACTCAGGTAAACAAAGGCAAAGGGATCCTTATTGAAGACACAACAACAACCGGAACAGGCACGATGCAAACCGATCCTCAACATGAAGCCCTAACCGGGGACGAGGTTCCATACACCACAGAGCAAGAAAATGAGATCTTCGAGGAACTCATTCAAGACATGAACAAAGGTGCAAGTGATGCGCTAGCGCCATACATCTTGTGGGTGAAGCTCAGATGCGAAACCAAGTTATCCGACATGGTTCCAGGTTTGAGTGGCAACAAACAGTGGGACAAGCTCATCAAGTTGGAAGAGAGGGCACTTAATCTAGCTAACACAAACCTAATTCAACCGGCTTTCAACAAAGCTCCAGTTATCCTTGAAAACGCACGGCTACAGGCAGTGGAGAATGCCTTTCAAGAAACTCAAGGATCGACGCTAAACCCGATTGAAATGAGGATGGCCGAACGATTTCTTGGGGTACGAGAACAGCTTGTGCGAAATCTTGATCGTCTTGACAAGCAGTGGAGGAAAGGTTGCCAACGCCAACTCAACAATGCCGAATTATATCAAAGTAAGCCGTTCTATACGGGGGGAGAGACATCCAGTACATCTGAAAACCTGGAACAAGAAGCCTCTCAACCGGTCAAAGCTCTGGAAATTGATCAGATTAAGCAAACAGTGGCTGAAACTGTTGACTCATGCCTTGGAAAGTTTACAACCGTAACCGACGAAAGAATTACAACAGCTGAAGATAAATTGTCAAACTCTCTAAAGATCATGATGGACACAGCCATGCAAACAACAGTAAAAGCCTTGATCGCCGAGTCCGTCCAAACCGCAACCGCTCCATTAGTTGACATGCTGCAGGCAATGGCCATTCAAATCGGGGAAATGTCCAAGGTTCAAGTCAGCACAACCCAAACGCAAATCGAAAAGGATGCTGAAACCGCAAAGAAACTGCAAGAGGAAGAGATAGAAAGGGAACGGTTACAGAAGGAGATTGAAGACAAAGACTATGTGCTTGCCCAACAATGCAACGCGGAAGAGCAGGCCAACATCCAGGAACTTCCACTGGCTCAATCGTCCCACTCCATGGATACAAGGAACAAGAAGAAACGAAGTGCAGTTAAGAAAGTGATGAAGCGGGCAGAACAGAAAACAGCCTTACCGGTCGTGATAAATGCGCAACCTCTTGATGAAGAAGAAGAAGAAGACCCGGAGGAACTCAACCAACGGAAGAGAAGGACAACCGGAGAATCCACCGCAACTCCAAGCTTCAGACCTCCAAATGCTCCTCCACCTCCACCACCAAAACCAGTTTGTGCCAATTTCAGTTTCAAGAATAAGGGCACCGGTCACTCAAGTGTATGGGCCGGTGTGATGATCGATGCCGAAAGACGTGATAGAGAACACAGAGCAAGGCAAGAAGAAGAAAGAAGACGGTTGGAGAAGGAGCTGGAAAAGGAGCCACACAAGGGGGGATCATCCAAGCCTTAAATCTCTCTCTTTGTTTACTTTGAACAAATTATGCCTTACTATGTTTCAGAACTTGGTTACTTTGCTTTTTCTGATAGGTTCTCACATATTTTCTAAAACAATCAAACCCATGCATTTGAAACATCATTTTTTAACAATTCAAAACTCATGTTTTTAAACCGGCCATACATTACATGTTTTGAATATTTATTCTAAATAATCAAAAAGGGAGAAATTGATAGAAAAATTAAGTAAATTAATTTTTCTAAACTGGCTAATAAGCAAATCTTTTAAACCGGCCATACATTACATGTTTTGAATATTTATTCTAAATAATCAAAAAGGGAGAAATTGATAGAAAAATTAAGTAGATTAATTTTGGAACCGGCCACACATTACAATTTTTGAATATTTATTCTAAATAATCAAAAAGGGAGAAATTGATAGAAAAATTAAGTAGATTAATTTTGGAACCGGCCAAACGAACTAAACAGAAGTTAATCTTCATGTGCAGGTACTTCTAAAACCGTATGAACAGGTTGGCGTTGTAAAACCGGCTGATACTACAATTCAAAGAAACCAGTTTCAAGTGATCAAGTTAAAGATCAGAGGAACCGGTTTTCACCTTCTCAAGCAACCGGTTAGCCAAGACAGAAACTTTCACTCCAACCGGATGATACTGCACAAGACACAAAAACCGGATGGTTCAGAACAAAAGTCAGAAGATTCAAAATTCAAGAGTGACGTACCATGACGGAAGAAACGTGTCTTGAAAGAATAAAAGAAGATCAGATCCGATCAGAAACATGCGAGGAAAGCAATGATGCCTTATTGATCCGATGCTGACAACCGATAGTGGATGTTCAACACGTGTCTCAATCTAAAAACCGACTATGTCATCCTTTGCTCAGAGTCATCTGCATGAATGCCAGGTGTTGAGGAAAATGAAGCGTGCAAGCAACCTTTCCTGCAACAGGCGTGATGACGATCGAAAAATCCGCAAGAGAGAGAAGAAAGTAACCGTTGGCTACTTTCAGCTATAAAAGGAAGTCGAAACGTCCTCATTCAATGCATCATCAGTTCTGAAAGTTGTACATTACGAATTACGAAAAGCATTAAATTCTAGAGAGATAAAGTCCTGTATTCCAAAACCGGTGTGTCTAAAACCGGAAGCTTCTTGTATTGTTGTGTTGAGTTGTTGTATTACATCAAAGTGTGAGTTTGGTGTAACCGGCGAGTAGCGAAGTTGGGCTCGACCGGAAGTGTTGTTGTAATTCTAAAGAGTTAGTGGAGATCCTTCTCATAACCTGAGAAGAAGGGGTGACGTAGGAGGGTTTGCTCCGAACATCCATAAACAAATCTCGTGTCTCGTGTTCTTTCCCTTGCTTTCATTTCTTGTTTACTTAACCTTAACCTCAAAACCAATCATACTCCTAAAACCGGTCACTCATATCCATAAAACCTACTCCTTCTAAAACATCATCTAAAAGTCGCATTCGTTGCTTCAACCTGAAACAGACATTTCCGCCCTTGAACCCGGTTCAAGAGTCTGTGACAGATTGTGCAGTGCTGAGAACGGTTATAGTCTTTAACCGGACTATCACCAAAGAGTGTTGTGTGTTGTAAGAGGCCACCCTTCCTGAAACCGGAAACACCCCGGTCCTCCAAGGGCGTCCCCGATCCTAACAGATCTTTTTGGTCCAATTCCTGTAAAGAGTACAGGAGGAATGAAATTTGCCTTAATTGTTATTGATGATTTCTCTCGCTTTACATGGGTTGCATTTTTACCATCAAAAGATAAAACTACTGAAAATTTGATTAGGATATTTAAAGGAATTCATAATGAGAAATATTTGAATATCACGTGCATTAGAAGTGATCAGGGAACTGAGTTCACTAACAGATACCTATCATCTTATCTCGAGGAGACTGTAATTAGGCACGAGTTGTCTAGTGCCAGAACTCCACAGCAAAACGGCATTGCTGAGAAAAGAGTGAGAACTCTAAAGGAAGCAGCGAGATCTATGCTTGCTGAATCAGATGTACCTCAGAGATTCTAGGCGGAAGCCATTAGTACTGCATGCTATACACAAAACCGGTCAATAATTAACAAACGTTTTGATAAAACTCCCTATGAGTTGTATTATGGGAGAATTCCCACAGTTTCTTACTTTAAGATATTCGGGTGTAAATGTTTTATCCATAACAATGGAAAGGTTTATTTAACCGCTTTTGATGCTAAAGTAGATGAGGGATTCATGTTGGGATACTCATCAGTAAGCAAGGCTTACAGAGTATACAACAAAAGAACACAGATGGTTGAAGAATCCCTCAATGTAGTTTTTGATGAGCCTATTGAGAGTAAATCTAATGAACCCATTGATCTTGCTGACAGACTAAAAACAACTAGTCTTGAGTCTGTAAGTGAAGAAGAAGAAACTTTGGACAAGCGGATGGCTCTGTCTGATCTAGTGGTTGATCCGGTTGAAGTTCAACCAGATGTTCAAACTCCTGTTCAACAAGAAGTTGAGAGTTTGGATGTCGCGGTGTCACCAGTTCAAATGACCAACCCCCTTGGATCCAACTTCAGATGGAACAGAAATCATCCACCAAAACTGATAATCGGAAATCCTTTTTCTCCTCGAAGGACAAGACGTCAACTGATGGATGAAATGGCCAATTCTGCATTTATTTCTCAAATTGAACCCAAGAAAATTGGTAAAGCTATAATTGATCCAGATTTGATCAATGTTATGCAGGAGGAGTTAAACCAATTCGCGAGAAATAAAGTGTGGTATCTTACTCCTAGACCAACTGACAAGTCAGTCATAGGAACAAGATGGGTCTTTAGGAACAAGCTTAGTGAAGATGGCTTAGTCATTAGAAACAAAGCTCGTTTAGTTGCTCAAGGATACAGACAAGAGGAAGGTATTGATTTTGATGAGTCTTTTGCACCGGTTGTAAGACTAGAGGCAATCAGAATTTTCCTAGCATATGCATCATTTAAAAAATTTAAAGTCTTTCAAATGGATGTGAAAAGTTCATTTTTAAATGGAAAATTAAGTGAAGAAGTATATGTTGAGCAACCCCCTGGTTTTGTAGATCATGTGTTGCCAAATCATGTTTATAGGCTTGACAAAGCACTGTATGGTCTGAAACAAGCTCCTAGAGCTTGGTACGACACATTAACCAACTTTTTGTTTGATCATGACTTTGTTGTTGGAACTGTAGATAAAACTTTGTTTAGATTTACTAAAGATTCTCACATTCTACTTGTTCAAATATATGTTGATGACATTATTTTTGGTTCAACTAACCCCAAATTGTGTGAGAAATTTGCTAAGTTGATGCAGGACAGGTTGGAAATGATCATGATGGGGGAATTAACATTCTTCCTTGGGCTTCAAGTCCGTCAGCTAGAAAACGAAACTCTTATCAACCAGGACAAATACACCAAAGAACTGCTTAATAAGTTTGGCCTGGAGAACTGTTCTCGAGCAGCTACTCCAATGAGCTCTTCGATTAAATTGGATAAAGATGACGGTGGCCAAATTGTCGATGTAACATCATATAGAGGACTCATCGGTTCCTTGTTGTATGTAACTGTTAGCAGATCAGACATTCAATTTGTTGTTGGTGTTTGTGGCAGATTTCAGGCTGATCCTAAACTCTCTCATTTCACTGCTGCTAAACGTATTCTTAAATACTTAAAGGGAACTCAAAATGTGGGATTGTGGTATCCGAAGGATTCCAATTTCAATTTAACCAGTTTCTCAGATGCAGATTATGCAGGGTGCAAAATCGATAGAAAAAGCACAAGTGGAACTTGCCAGTTCCTTGGAGATCGTCTAATCACATGGTTCAGCAAGAAGCAGACGTCGGTTGCCATGTCTACAGCTGAAGTAGAGTATCTTACAACTGTAAGTTGTTGTTCTCAAGTTATGTGGATTCAACAACAGCTCAGAGACTATGGGATTAAGGCTGATGAATCTCCAATTTTCTGCGATAACACAAGTGCTATCGCAATCACCTACAATCCAGTTCTGCATTCTCGGACAAAACATATTGAAATCAGGCATCATTTCATCTGAGAACACGTCAATCAGAAGCAGATTCGTCTTGAACATGTTCCTACAGATCAACAAACTGCAGACATTTTCACGAAACCCCTACCGAAAGCTAAGTTTTCTCACTTTAGAAACATGTTAGGTCTTGTTGATCTTGATTGATGTGATTACGTGCATAAATTAAGGGGGAATGTATTGTTCAAAACGCAATTGAACAGACATGAAAGACAGAGGTCTTAATTTGTCCTAAGTATTTAGAGTTTGAGAAACACAGCTACTTAAACGCACGTCTACTTTAGAAGTTTCATCTTCATCGGAAATTATCATCTTGGTTATTCTAACCTGCATGGTTAGACGGATGCATCTAATAGACGGACACGTCTAATAGACGTTAGACGTTTTTACGTCATGAGCAAGAGGATGCTCACGTCTAACCAGACACGCGTGTCTCACGTGGTGTTCTTACATAATTAGATGTATACGTCTAATAGATTGATTTTCAAAAGAAGTTAAAAATGTGAAAAGGAGAATAAACATCTAACTACTGATGTAATTAGACTCTTCATCTTCTAGCTAGTTGGACAGTTGTCCTTTGCTAGTGTATGATCAAGTTTATTTTCCCGTTGAAAATCAAATCAGTCATTCCTCAAAAGAATTGAAGACACGTGTCTCTCAATATACAAAGAATGACTAATATTTCTGACAACTTTTGCTTGTATACATAGTATTAAATGTTCAGTTTCATGCTAACATTAAATGTTATGTTTATTGGGAAATGACTTTTGAAGTTCTTGACGGTAGGAGTAATCATTAGCTATTTTCTACATGATTAAACCTTAATAGTTATAGGATTATTCATTATAAAGACTAGAGTTCTTCGAAATCCCTCTCTCTCTCTAAAACTCGAATCGTCAAAACCCTTGTTCATCAAGTCGAAATGTCTTCCTTCCGTCCAAAGTCGATTCAGGTGGACTTTAGATCCGTATCCACTTTACAATCTCCGGGAATGCATAGGATGTTTGAATTTTAAAAGCTTATGGGCTGAGAAAATTCCTCACCCCTCATGAAATCTATCACGAACAGTTGGTTAATGAATTTTTCGCAACCGCTGGGTTCTATCAAGATAAAGTTATCGCTGGGGTTGTGATGGGTCAGATGATCTCCATCACAGAAGAGTCTTTTGGTGCGTTTTTCCAACTTCCAAAAGAAGGTATTGATGATTTCTCAACCACTCATCTTGATCTAATGATTACAATGATGAGAGTCCTTTATGATTCCCCTTACGTAGACATTCATGGAAAAAAAAACTCATGAAGGTTGAATTTGCTTTGTTGAGCGATATCATTTCAAAATCTCTTCTTTCCAAAGAATCCTCTTACAAGTACTGTACAAAGGTCTTCCAAATAATGGTGGCTATCACTAGGGGCGTTCCTGTCAACTAGATAAGCTTCCTCTTCGGAAATCTTGTCAGAATGGTTGTTGCTCGGAAGAAAATCTTTGGCTTTGATGGTCCTCGCAGATCTCTTCTTTGTTTCCTTCTGAATGAACTCGGTAAGAGCTTTCCCCTTCCTTCTAAAATCCTGAACTACCAGAAAGTAGTAGATTACATTCAAAGGGTGGAGACGCTCAAGTCTAAGAAAAGGAAAAGAGAAGACTCCAACTCTCCTCTAACCGCAGTCTTAGAGACCTCTTAGGTTGAAGTCTATCCTTTCTAGAGTAAAGTCTACAAAGAAGAAGAAGAATAGAATTTAAATTTCTTTATGAAATTTATTTTGAATATTTAGATGATGTTTTTGTGATTAACTTATTTTTATTACTTTGAACAATGTTTTGTGTGTTTCTTCTGAAAACACTCACGTTTGATTGTTTATAATATGATATTTCTGTATGTTGAATGTGCATGTGAAGCTTTTGTTTATTTATATGATGAATGCATGTGTTGATATATATGCAGGTTTGCAATTTCTTCATCAAAAAGGGGGAAATTGTTGGGTCAAATTATTTTGATTGTGTGTTGAAATAATTTAATCATTGAGATTTTGATGATGAAATGACTTATAAGTTTTGATGCAGGTGTATTGAAACATTATATTATAAGACTTGGTTCTAATGAGGATCATTAGACCGATTTCGGCAATTAGATGCATATAATTAGATGTACAGACTAACTCATCGGAGTTAGACGTGTAGTCTAATGAATGCATAGAATTAGACGTACAGTCTAACTCATCGAAATTAGACGTGTAGTCTAATGAATGTATAGAATTAGACGTACAGTCTAACTCATCAGAGTTAGACGTGTAGTCTAATATACACGGAATTAGACGTAAGTCTAATGTATTCGAAATTAGACGTACAGTCTAACTCATCGGAGTTAGACGTGTAGTCTAATAGACTTGTAATTAGACGGATGGTCTAATAGATATTCGGAATTAGACGTACAGTCTAACTCATCGGAGTTAGACGTGTAGTCTAATATATTTGCAATTAGACGGATGATCTAATATATGCGGAATTAGACGTGCAGTCTAACTCAGTGGAGTTAGACGTGCAGTCTAATAGAAAGTGAAAGTTAGACGTGAGTCTAACTCCTTCAGACAAGTCTGAGGTAGAACCGGAATTAGACTTGCAGTCAAACTCAGTGGAGTTAGACGTGCAGTCTAATGGTTATTGGATAATTAGACGCGTAGTCTAATTAGTGAAAGTTAGACGTGAGTCTAACTCTTTCAGACAAGTCTGAGGTAGAACCAGAATTAGACATGCAGTCTAACTCAGTGGAGTTAGACGTGTAGTCTAATGGTTATTGTAATTAGACGTGAGTTTAATTCTATTAGACCAGGCGGTCAAATAGACGTTACTATTAGAAGGAGATGTTTGATTTCATTAGACTGGTTTTACAAATCTGTCTAACTGAAATACGTCTAATGCTCAGTTTAAGAAGTATGCTTGAAGCTAGCATTTTACCTACCCACGTGCTATAGATGTACCCTACTCCTTCTCTACTTTCTAGTGAATATTAGTACAACAGCTATACGCAACCAACCAAGGAATGCCACGTAAGAGAATTTTCCTCACATTACTTGTTTTGCAGGTACATCCCTGATGGAATATTCGGCGCACTACCAGTGATGTACGGCCACGATCCTTGTGCTCAGAACCTATTGTGTACAATGGAGGCTTTCCAATGGAAGAGTGCCACGTATCATTCTAAAAGATTCGACCGTTAGCTCCTGCTCAGTATTTAACAAATCTAAAGGACAACGGACAATCTGCCTCACGAAAAAGCATCACACAACGAACAAGCAATCTGATTTTGCAGAGAGATAAACTACTCAATCATCTTGCTTACTAAATTCATACTGTGAAGCTGCTTTCTGATTGTACTGTGTGTGAATCAAGAGAGAGCTAGAATCAAAACACCTTTAGCTGAGTGATATTCTTCATTTTGTAATTGAACAGAAAGTATTCTGTTCAATAGTGAGCTAAGTGTGTGTAAACTGTATTTGATTAGAATCATATTATAGTGAATCTTTCCGGGGGTTGAAAGAAGGGGTGACGTAGGAGAGTTTCTCCGAACATCCATAAACAAACTGTTGTATTCTTCATTTCTGTCATCTTTTCATATTTTATCTTGTGCTTCAAACCCAAGTAAACAATTCCTCCTTGAATCTGTTTCAAGTGTTTACAAGAGTTTGTGTATAATAGAAAGCGAATTAAATTCCTAACAGGATTTCTTTCAAACCGTTTTTCATAAACCTTCATCCTTAGTCAGACCCCCGTCTCTATCGATAAGTCGATCCTATCAAACACTATTGTTTATCAATTATGTTATTCGTGTTATAATAAAGACTATGTTGTAAATAGATTTTTCGTGCAAATGGGATTACTACGAAAGAGCAATTCGATTTGAGGTTCTATCGTGAAGGTCGGAATTTCAACATTTCGAAAACGGACCTCTTGAATGTGGACCTTGTAAGTAAATATCTTGTTGTGATATCATTTAATAACATGTAAACCTCTATGTAATCTTATTTGTTTTAATTCTATTCACAGATGTTTTTTCCAATCATTGATGACTCCCATTTTTACGTGGTTTGCTATAACTTAATACAAAAGGAAATTCAAGTAATTGAGAACAGGGAGTCACCTATGCAATCGCCCTTCGAGAGAAGATATAAGAATGTCCTAATTTTGGTATTACACTAAAATTCGATTTTCAACTAGTTCAATCGCAATTACTTTTAGCACTTAATTACATTACATCATGTTGTTCATTATGTACCAGGATGACTACATTCAACAATATATGAACGACGTAAACCCCGTTCTTGCTATAAAGTATGGAAATTTGGAAAAGATATGTTTGAAATTTTCATGGAAGGATTCCAGGAATTACAATGACTGCGGCATTTTTTGCATGAGACACATGGAGTTGTATGAAGGTCAGATGAAGGGTTGGAAAAGTGGCTTCGGCGTTAAAAAAAATGTGCGCGCACAAATAAAGACCTTGAGGATGATATATTGTTGGCGTATCATTGGCTCGGAGCTCAACAAAATCAGGAACAATGTCTACAAGGCCTGCAATAAATGGCTTAGTGGATGAATTTGGAAATGTATACAGATTGTGTAATTAAAATTTTCGAATAATTTTACTTGACATTTTTACATTAATGAAAATGTATATAGATTGTGTAATTAAAATTTTCAAATAATTTTAATTGACATTTTTACATTAATGAAAATGTATACAGATTGTTTTTAATGAAATTTGATTTTGTGAGGAGACGCTTTGGAGCGAAGAATTATTCGCTTCAATTACTTGTTTTTAATTTTAAAATTTTATATGCAAAATTTTATTTAGAAAGAGTCGATTTGGAGCGAAGAATTCTTCGCTTGATGTTATTTTAAACCTGACGTTAATGTAAAACCCCCAACCCAACCATGAAATGACCGTTTACCTATCATGTATTTACACTTACTCAAGTATGTAAATACCAAAATTAACAAAAATATAATACTTCTATATTTATATATTAAATAAATATATTGAAAATAACATTCAGCGAAGAATTCTTCGCTTAAATTACTTATTTTTAATTTTAAAAAAAATTTAAGGTAATATTTTTTACGAGGATACGGTTTGGAGCGAAGAATTCTTCGCTTCAATTACTTACTTTTAATTTTGGAAAATTTGGAAATCTTATTTGTGAGGAGACGCTTTGGAGCGAAGAATTCTTCGCTTCAATTACTTGTTTTTAATAATAAAATTAAATATGCAAAATTTTATTTACGAGGAGTCGATTTGGAGCGAAGAATTCTTCGCTTGATGTTATTTTAAACCTGACGTTCATGTAAAATCCCCAACCCATCCATGAAATGACCGTTTACCTGTCATATATTTACACTCACTCAAGTATGTGAATACCAAAATTAACAAAAATATAATACTTCTATATTTATATATTAAATAAATATATTGAAAATAACATTCAGCGAATAATTCTTCTCTTCAATTACTTATTTTTAATTTAAAAAACATTTAAGGTAATATTTTATACGAGGATACAATTTGGAGCGAAGAATTCTTCGCTTCAATTACTTGTTTTTAATAATAAAATTAAATATGCAAAATTTTATTTACGAGGAGTCGATTTTGAGCGAAGAATTCTTCGCTTGATGTTATTTTAAACCTGACGTTCATGTAAAACCCCCAATCCAACCATGAAATGATTGTTAACCTGTCATGTAAATACACTTACTAGATGTAACATTAATGCTCAATATGTTTTCATTCATTTGGTATTACATAAAACCTCTCATGCATACATTCTACCTTCTTCATGGTTTCAAATCAAATATACATACAAATACATATCAGATTTCACATGAAATTGGAATTCGATAGTTGAGATGACAAAAGAACAGTGAACGGAGTATCGGCGTCCATGCTGAAACTTTTGTCCCATTCTTGAGGAGTTGAGAATTGAGTAGTTGTTGTTGGCATTGCATTTGATGGCTGGAACGGTATATCAATTTAAAAGTAGGTTAATAAATGAAGAGTAATAACCCAATTATTAGTAAAGAAGTTAAGTCAGCAAATTTATACCGGATTCTGTGATTCGCTTGTTATTCTTGTTGATTTTCTTTTTCTTGAGTTCTTCTCTAGTCCACCTTTCCTTATCTTACCAAACTTTGTTGGCTTCTTAGTTTTGATTCATTTCGCTTGAACATGGACACCCTCGGTAGAACATGATACAACTGGTGGAGTTTGCGTATTTATATTCTCTTGTAATTTTTTATCCACAAACTTACACTGGCTAAGCATAATTTCTTTTACATGCCTATACGTCATCTCTTTCGGTTACCTTTGTAAATAAATGGATGGACAAGCCACACAAATCTCTGTATCTTATGTTTTGAAGCTCACTCGGATCAACATTATTATTGTCCACGAGTGGATTAGTTCCAAATAATCCATCTTTTGCAGTTCTTATCAATCTATTTGATATCAACACAGGAGGAATTTTCAACACGTCAATCGTCGTGAAAATCTTTAAAATGTTAGCACACAAAATCCCGCCAAATTCAAATTTACAGCAGCTACACTCGATAGTATCATGCGGTATGAGAGTATCTCCTAGTGTGGGGTGTTACCTTATATTTTCTGTGTGTGTCGACATCCTCTAACATTTCTACACCACAATCATGCGACATAAACCATTGTTGTTCAAAGCACTTAAATACCTCTGGAGTGTAAATATTGCATGCATCCTTTAAGATCAAAACTGGATAGTTCAGACTTGGTTGGCTGGTAATTGATTTGAAATCAGCCTTCAACACATCATATCTTCTTTCGTCGATTAGTCTTTCAAAGTGTTTGAAAAATTCTAAGAACTTGTGTTTGTAGGAGCAATACATTTTCAACACACTATTCATGCTCTCGCTTCTCTGTGTTGTCGTCATATCGGCACAAAACATATGTCGTCCATACAATAATGCCCACGTTTGCCTAATGCAAAACATACGTTTCAACCAGTCATTGTTTTCAAGCCCGTAGTTTGTCAACAATTGATTCCAAGCTTTAAGAAACTCCATCTCTTCTTTAAAATCATGTATACATGAAGAAAAATCCTTCGAAAATTCACTGAAATTATGAAACACGGAGCTTAGATGTATGGCTGCATTTTGAAATACGTGCCAAATACATAGACGATGATTTGTTTCAGGCCATGTAGACGCTAAGGCCTTAGCCATGGCCGCGTCTTGATCTGTAAGAATGGTTTTTGGATTTTTCCCACGCATAGCTTTGGTGAAAGTTTCAAAAAACTATTCAAAAGTCATAGCAGTTTCATCGTATAATAGAGCTGCACTAAAAATAATAGATTGTTTGTGATGATTCACACCTACAAAAAGCGCAACTAGACGACCTTCCTTATTCTTCTTGTAGGTCGTGTCAAAACTAACAACGTCTCCGAAGTATGAATAATCAGACCGCATGTTAGAATCACACCAAAAAATATTCGTTATCAAATTGTCCACATCAAGTTGAAAAGCATTATAAAAACCTGGATTATTCGATTGTTTTTTCTGCAAATACTCTAATACACCCCCTGTATCCCCAAAATTATAGTCTGTGGTTCTTTTCGTTCGCAAGTAATTTTTATAATCCTCAGGAAGAAAACCAAGATTCTCCCTTCCATCGATTTGTTTTGACATTAGAGCATGGGATGCCTTTGGAGGAATTCCCACATGAGTGGCAATCTCGATATGTAAGCCTGCAACTACAGAAATATTCATATGGCATCTATACAGGTGAGTTTTCTTTGGACTTGCAAGAGGATGACAATTCTCACTAATAAAATTTACCACTTTAAACTTTCCATTCTCTGCCCTTTTTATCCTCAATTTCGCTTCACAACTGAACCTCGTCAAAGAACGGCTACGTTTCACATAGACATCTCGTTTGTCTTTTACCCGTTCACCATGTGCACTACAACAAAAAAACTCTATCATGTATTTTACCACCTTTGTCAACATATTTTGAACTGCACCTTATACCAAATCCTATTAGTTTAGCGTATGCTAAATAGAATTCGTAGTCATCTTCTTCACTCTCAAATTCTCGTCCTAAATGTGGAATCATGTTGGCAGCGATGTCCTCCAAAGGTTGGCCGTTTTCATCGAAATTCAATTGACGACGACAATTAGCGGATTCGCTGGTAAATTATAGAACACAGAGAAAATAAATATTGATCTCAACAAAACTTAGAGATGCTTGTAAAATGAATGAAATATAAGCGAAAAGCGCTTCACTTCACTAGTATTCACAGCAATCCTATAAGCGACGAGCGCTTCACTTCACTATTATGCACAACAATCCTATAAGTGAAGAGCGCTTCACTTTACTAGTATTGACAGCAATCCTATAAGTGAAGAGTGCTTCGCTTCACTAGTATTCACAGCAATCCTATAAGTGAAGAGCGCTTCGCTTCAATATGAACGAAAACATCTTATAGTATTATATTAGAGAAGTTAAACACAAAAATATACCTTAAATCATTATTATCATTCTCGTTCATGTGTATTCCTTCCTGATAATCAACAAGAACAGAACATTTTAAGTCAAGTATTCAAAAAACAAACAAAATGTTATGAAGAAAACTTGAGAAGAAGATGACATTCAAAAATGTACCATTGTCACTCCCAGCTTTTAATTTAGGAAAATGGATTGATTATAATGAAGTATAGCTCCGGCGAAGAAAACGTCGACTACCATGAAGTATAACTCCTGCGAAGAAAAGGTCGACTGCTTCTCAGACAGGAGAGAGAGAAAATCGTACAAATTTAGGCAGCATGGCTGCATGACATCATTAAATGAAAATAGGTGTGTTAGGTGTGGTGAGGTGACTTGATAAAAATAATTTTTTATTTTAATAATTAAATGAATAACATTATTATAAATTAATATTAATCAATCAAGCGCTTGATCAGATAGCGAAGATTGCTTCACAATATTATTTGACAATTTAAAAACATGTATAAAATCACATTTAATTGAGATTTGTAAATACTTAAGGCGCGCTTATTACATAGATCGCTATGTATTTAATACAAATTTATACTTTACTTTAAGTAATACATGAAATATTCATGTTCAAAGATTTCATTTTTGTTAATTTTGCTGTTTAAAAAAAATACAATACTAAGAACCAAAAAGCGAAATCTGAAATCACAAATATATAAAACAAATTCAATTAGGAATGCAAATATTCAGTAAACAAATTCAATGACACAAGTCTATGTGAACAAAGGCTGCAAATCACAAGCAGCAATGGATTCAAGCAAGCTTGTGTGAGGAACACCATATTCATCCAAAAATGCTGACAAAGGATCTATTGCCTCAAATATCTAAATGACTTCATTTTGATCGTGCCTCGTCTCATCGTATATTACTATAGTCTTGTCGTCCTCGGGCTCAACAAATGGATTCTCCATTTCTTTAGTCGTACCTCCTCCAGCAGTTACAAACCCTATCAGATTCTATTTGTAAGCCGGGATGAATTCCCCTGCAAACATAAAAGTGTAACTGTCGAACAGTTTCGTTAGCTGAAAAAAATACAAAACATTTTCAGTCATCATGGAGAATGAAGATATAGAGGAGAATGATATAGAGGAGGTATCAAACAAAACTTACATTGTTCAAATACCGCATTCTGTCAGCTCTTGGACCGCCCAAGCCCCATAATTATCTTGCTGCACCTCGTACGATTCCTCATTAACGTAACATTTTGATCTCATTGATGATTTTATCCCTCTACAAAAGCAATTGGTATTTAGTTTCATATATGTGAAAATGAATATTGCTTAAGTTAAGACTAACAAAGTGTTAGATAAATTCATACCGGTTCAAATAAACCTAACTTAAACAAACTTCCTATGCAGGAACGAGGAACCGGACCGGATGAATAAGAAAACCAAATGAAGTAACCGAACCGGTCAAGGTACCAAACCGATCAAGCATACTTAGAACGTGATCAAGGAAGGATCGGCCAAAGCTCAAACAGCCGATCAATCCACAAGACAAACATAACCGGAATAAGCCCGGTCACTTCACTATCAAAAGATATTCGGCCAAGTCAAGTGGCCAACCTAGGCCAAGTCAAGAGGCCGACCTGCACAAGAAGACACTTTGGGTATCTGTTGAGAATGATACCAAAGGAACAGACTGAATACTTCCATATCCATGCAAGTCTGAGGAAAGACTGTAGGCTGCAGAAAACAGTACTACTGGATCCTTCTACTTCGGGATAAGCCAGAAAGGAAATCTTCAAAGTACAGACAACTGTCCAAGCAGACAGTGCCTACATTGAGTAAAAGACAAACCCAGCAGGTTTGCTTTACAGACCGGCAGGTCTGAAACAGGATGCCAGGTCTGAGATTGACCGTCAGGTCTGAGGAGAAGACCGCAGGTCTGAGACACTGAATCACTGCATCTCTGATCAGCCAATCAGATTCAAGGCTTCGAAATATGACCGTTGGCATATTTCACCTATAAAAGGAGGCAGTTGCAGAAGAGTAAATGCGGGACATTGAGCAGTTACTAAGAGTTATTAAGTGGGACATTCAGTAAGACAAGTGAAGCGTTGAGAGCATTTACTACAAGTGATAACAGTGTGGTATTCTAAGAAAGCCTAAGTGCTAAATTCTAAAGTGTGTGTTACAATTTCGGTGTAAATTGTAAGAGTGTTATCGAGCAGGAAATAAGTCTCGATCGAATTGTATTTGTATTCCTTAGTGAATATCCTTCTCGCGGTTTCGAGAGGAAGGGGTGACGTAGGAGTTTTATCTCCGAACATCCATAAAATCTGTTGTGTTATTTACTTTCTGTTGGCTTCATTACATAACCGACTAACTTAACCATACCGCTCCAAACCGACTCCATACTGACCATACCGAAATCCAGATAACCGAAACCGACCCACCATTCTTCAAATCTCCATCATCCGAAACCGACTCCGCCTATCATATACGTGTACCGCTTCAACTTGAAAGCAAACCTCTTCCGCGCTTGAACCTAGTTCAAGGGTTTGTGACAGGTTGTGTAGTATTGAAACCCCGGTGTTAATCTCTAACCGGATTAACCACCACCCTACGAAGCAAGAACCGCTAACCGGTCCAACCCCCGGTCCACCAGCGGCGACCTAGATCCTAACAATTGGTATCAGAGCAAACATGTATCAGGATAGGCCTCCAATGCTAGAAGGTGATGATTTTGCCAACTGGAAGGCACGCATGCATCTACATCTAGTCACCTTGGATGATGAAATGGAATCCATTCTGACCGAAGGACCGATATTCATTGACAAAGATAGAAAAGAATGGACGGCTGAAGATAGGAGAAGGAACAATCTGGACAACCATGCAAGAAACCGGATCTCCAACAGCGTGGACAGAAATACATACTGCAAGATCAGAGACTGCAAAACCGCGAAGGAGACTTGGAACACGGTCATCCAGATCTTTGAGGGAAATGAAAGAACAAAGGAGAACAAAATAATGGTGGCCACACAGAGGTTTGAAAGCATCAAAATGAAACCAGGGGAAACTATGAAAGAATACAGTGACCGGTTCACTGGTGTATTAGATGAGTTAGCAAATCTGGGCAAGAAGTACGACAACAAAGAGGTCATTATGAAGGTCTTGAGATCTCTTCCGAGTGCCTGGGACATAAAGACGATGGTCATGAGAGAATCAAAGAGCCTACGTAAGATGAAATTATACGATGTATTCGAAGATCTTAAGGCATACGAGTTCGAAATGAAATCCAGAACCGAAGAAGAAGTCTCGGCCTCAACATCAACCAGAGCATTATTCACATCTACAGAACCGGCTGTACCCGCTTCTGTACTCACACCTGCACCGATACCGGTCCCTGCACCCGCACCGATCAGAACAGCCGAACAGTTTACTGAGGACGCCATGGCCATGCTCGCACAGAAGTTTGGGAGGTTCATGAAGAGGAGCCAACCGACAAACAACTACTATGGTGACAAATCCAATATAAGATGCTACAACTGTAACTGTATGGGACACTTTAAGTGGGAATGCAGGAAACCAAGGAGGGATACCCAGAAACCGGAATATCAAAATGACAAGCAATTATCAACAAGCCGGCGAAGGAAGTGAGGTGCCGAAAGCACTGATAGCCGATGATGGAGGAAGCCTATGGGCTCACAGTGACAGTGACGATGACCTCACATGTCTCATGGCAAATGAGGAACAGGTATTTGACTCTCCCTGTGATGAATTTACTAAAGATGAGTTATATGAAGCATTGAATGACATGGTAGAAGAATATAAGAACCTATTGACCATGTTACCTAAGCACCTCAACATCAAAACCGATCCCATAGTACATATCCCAGTAGAACCAGAGGTACCCATCATAACCGAACCGGAAGCCATACAACCTGATGATACTCATACCCTAGAAACCGAATTAGACCCTAAGATCGAACAACCTAGTGAGCCGACTAGAGACCTAACCGAGAAAGAGAATGCCAGATTTCAGTATACAATGGCCGCCTATAGGAGATCTAGCGATATAGTAAAGAACCTGAATAAAGAATACAGGCATCCACGTTGTAAGAATGGCCTAGGATACACAGAGAACAGATCTAAAAACCGAAAATCCATATGGAAAGCAAAGCTTACAAAAGGAAACCTTCCCTTTATAAAATTCCTTAAGAGCACCTGTACAGCTGAAGAAGAGGAGACCGCATATTATAGGGAAGAAAAGACAAAGTATGACTATGTTGGCCCAACCGATTCATGGCTTGACCTTGAGAAAAGGAAAGCAGAAATCCTCAAATATAAGAAAGACTTCCCTGAACCACGTAGATCAAACTATAGATCATCAAACCAAAGACCATCATCATTTAGGTCATCTGTAGGGAAACCGAAATACACCAGACCAAGTGTGAGGAGAACAGTTGAAACCTTAGCAAAGAAGACCGTTCGATTCATCAAGGTTTGGGTACCTAAGGGACTAATCGCATGTGGACCCAAGTAAATGTGGGTACCAAATAGTTGTAAATATGTAATTTTTGCAGGATCCAAAGAAACGGCTAGGAAACTCCGAATGGTTCTTGGACAGCGGTTGCTCCAGACACATGACCGGAAATAGCAATTTGATAATCGACATCAGACCAGTAACCGGTGCTCCAATTACCTTCGGTGACAACTCTAAAGGTAAAACCGTGGGCAAGGGTAAGATTGTCCATGGTAACCTAACTATTGATAATGTACTTCTAGTTGAAAACCTACGTTTTAATCTACTTAGCATTAGTCAGATGTGTGATGCCGGATACACAGTAGAATTCCTTAAACATGCATGCTTAGTTAAGAACTCTCAAGGAATAGTACTACTAACCGGAAATAGGATAGGTAACATCTACAAGGTAGACTGGAAAACTAGAGTAGAACATCCTATATGCATGATAGCTAAGACTGATCAAACCTGGCTATGGCACAAAAGACTAAACCACCTAAACATGAAAACCTTAAACTACATTCGTGGTAAGAAACTAGTTGAAGGCATCCCGGATATAGTATTTAACCAGGATAAGGTTTGTTCAGCATGCCAAATGGGTAAACAAACTAGGTCATCGTTTAAAAGCAAAGGAAACCTCCAATCCAGCCGATGTCTAGATCTTCTTCACATGGATTTATTTGGACCAATTCAGGTCATAAGCCTAGGAGGTATGCTTTACACCATGGTAGTTATTGATGATTACTCTAGATATACATGGGTAATATTTTTACCATCTAAACGTGAAACGGTATCAAACCTAATCAACCTCCTTAAGCGTTTGCAAAATGAAAAATCAACTCGTATAAATTGCATTCGAAGCGATAGAGGTACCGAATTTACTAATAGCACATTAACTGCATATCTTGATGAATCCGGCATTAGACACGAGTTGTCTAGTGCTAGGACTCCTCAACAAAATGGCCTGGCCGAGAGAAGAAACCGGACTCTCAAGGAAGCCGCACGGTCCATGATAGCCGACTCCGGCATTGCTCAGAAATATTGGGCTGAAGCTATCAACACTGCATGCCATACACAAAACCGGTCCTTGATTAACAGATTTCACAACAAAACACCATATGAGGTTTATTTTAACAGAGTTCCCAAACTTAAATACCTCAGGATTTTCGGTTGTAAATGTTATATTCATAATAATGGTAAAACTCAACTCACTGCTTTTGATGCAAAGACCGACACCAGCATTATGCTAGGATACTCGTCGGTAAGTAAAGCATATAGAGTATATAACAATAGAACTGCAACCATGGAGGAAACAATTCACGTTGTTTTCGATGAATCGGTTGAAAGCAACACTGCTTCATGCTTTGATCTACATAACAGACTGGAAAATAACGATATTCATTCTGATAGCGAAGATGAGACCCCGGTCTTCAGGGGATTTGTCCATGACCTAATGGGTAATATTGATACCCAGCCGGATCAAGCTGTTCCACAACAGGAAGCTGACACTTCGGTCCAACCCGAGGAAGCCGGTCGGTCTGACAATCTCGGTCAGCCTACCGACATGTCTAGCCTTGATCAATTAAACGGTAACTTGGTAGACACCCTTGAACTGAATCTCAGAAGAAACAGTAAACATCCTCCTGAGCAAATTATAGGTGACCCTTCAGAACCTGTTCGAACTAGGAGTCAACTTCTGGAAGGATATTTTAACTCTGCTTTTATATCCCAGATTGAACCGAAAAGAATAGATGAAGCATTGTCAGATCCGGATTGGATCTTGGGAATGCAAGAAGAGCTAAACCAGTTCGAGAGTAGTAAAGTCTGGTACTTAGTTCCCAGACCGAAAGATAAATCGGTCATAGGAACAAGATGGGTATTCAGAAACAAACTCAATGAGGACGGTTTGGTCACGAGGAACAAAGCCAGATTAGTGGCTCAAGGCTACAAACAGGAAGAAGGCATTGATTTTGAAGAGTCATTTGCCCCTGTAGCCAGGATTGAAGCCATTAGGATTTTTCTTGCATTTGCTGCTTTCAAAAATTTCAAAGTTTTTCAAATGGATGTTAAAAGTGCATTTCTGAACGGTGATATACGTGAGGAGGTGTATGTTGAACAACCACCCGGTTTTAAGAACGCTGCATTTCCAAACCATGTATACCGGCTGAACAAAGCTTTATACGGTCTAAAGCAAGCACCAAGAGCCTGGTATGATACACTAACCGCATTCCTATTAGAGCATGATTTCACCATCGGTTCAGTGGATAAGACCTTGTTCAAATTTGAAAAGAAGGAACATATCCTACTTGTTCAAATCTATGTAGATGATATTATTTTTGGTTCCACTGACCCCAAGCTTTGTGACAAATTTTCAAAAATGATGACTGACAAATTTGAAATGAGTATGATGGGAGAATTAAGTTTCTTCCTAGGTCTTCAGGTTAAGCAACTAAAGGAAGGAACATTCATCAGTCAACCTAAATATACCAAGGAGCTTCTAAAGAAATTCGGTATGGACACCTGCTCCTCGGCGGCCACTCCAATGAGTTCATCCATTAAATTGGACAGAGATGATGAAGGGCAATCAGTAGATCAGATTGCATACCGGGGCATGATCGGTTCCCTGCTGTACCTGACAGCAAGTAGACCGGACATCCTGTTTGCAGTGGGTGTATGTGGGAGATTTCAAGCAAATCCAAAGCAATCCCATTACACAGCAGCAAAGAGGATACTGAAGTATCTGAAAGGCACTCCTGATGTCGGTCTGTGGTATCCAAAGGACTCATCCTTCAATCTAACAAGCTACTCAGACGCAGACTATGCAGGCTGCAAGATTGACAGAAAGAGCACCAGCGGAACATGTCAGTTCCTTGGTGATCGACTGGTATCATGGCATAGCAAGAAGCAGACATCCGTGGCCACATCAACCGCAGAAGCTGAATACTTGGCGGCCGGAAGTTGCTGTTCTCAACTCCTCTGGATCCAACAGCAGCTGAAGGACTTCGGTATCATTGCCGAAGAGTCCCCAATCTTCTGTGACAACACAAGTGCCATTGCGATTACATACAACCCGGTTCTCCACTCCAGAACCAAGCACATCGACATAAGGCATCATTTCATTCGAGAGCATGTCACGCTGAAGCATATCCGGCTGGAATACGTACCGACCGACCAACAAGTAGCCGATATCTTCACAAAGCCTCTACAGGAAGCTAAGTTCTCTCAATTTAGACTTACTCTCGGTTTAACCGACATCAGTCAGATCCTTCCTAAGGATACTTAAAAGGAAAACCGGCTTCGACAGATAAAACAGGTAGTTCTTCTTAAGCTGCTGATCTTTGAATTCTCAAGATGCCTATGGAAGAACCGCACAGCTCATCAGAAAGAGTAAACCGACCGGCTACTTGGTGGAAACACCAACTAACCGCATCGGGATGAACAACTGATGACTGACCGGTTCGGAAGCAGGTCATCCCAGATTATTTGAATTTCACAGATGTGGAATAACTACCAATGTTTATAGATATCTGTTCTGAAATGTTGCCTTTTCAAAGAAAACTGGTCGCGCCTAAAAAGACGTGAAGATCTTTTGATATCTTTCATGGTTCAGGCCTATGACCGACACCTAGACTGCAAACATACCTATTTTGGTGAAAAACCTTTTATCCTGCAGTTAATACATGTCACTCCATTTAATGCCTGGACAATAGGTTAGCCCCTAAACTAGTATTTAAGAGAGGGAAACACTCACCACAAAACTCACAAGTCACAAGAATACTCTCTCACTAAGGCAAACTAACCATGTCTCAATTCCCAAACATCCTCCAAGTAGATTTTGAATCTTGTACCGGTACCGAACACTATGAGGTGTATCGGATGATTAAGAAACTAGAAGACACCGGTCTCCAGTATTTTCTGGATGATAAGCAAATCATCTACCCTGCATCCGTCATGGAATTCTACTACAATGCTAGGGTATTCCGGGGCACACCCCATTTTGAGACCCACATCCAATCCAAGGTTGGGGGTGTAATTTTCGATTTCACCGAGCAGGACTTTGGTCGGTGTTTCAGTCTGCCCAAGCAAGGGATCACAGATCTCAATCCTCCTGCAGACATTAAGGCTGAGGTATCCCTAGCCTTTGCCCGGTCGGATGAACCTGTCAATGATCATGGTTCTAAATCTCTCTTGAGGGCTGAGTACCAGCTCCTCAATGATGTGTTAGGAAGGGGCATCTTTGGAAGAGATGTCACCAATACCTACTGCGTGGCAAGTTTCAATATGATGGCCGCCATCATTACTGGCACACCGGTAAACTGGTCCCGGGTGCTGTTCGACACCTTAGTTTGGATGATTAACGTTCAGTCAGTCGGTCTCATTCCCCAAATGAGCACCCTTCTGGTGGAACTCGGCGTTCCAACTTGCCCTGGCGAAAGCCTGAACCAGGCTCAGGTGCTAACTAGGGAAATGACCGACTCTTTCTACAGTCGGTTTGAAAGAGAATGGAGGAGGAGGAACTTCAACCCCCCTCGCTAAGTCACTTCGTCTGGCATCCGGTCGTTTTGCTGCATGTACCGGATGCATCATTAACCTATTCAACTCTGACCATATCGGCCTCATCCATGTCCACTTCGGTTTTATTTGTGCTTTTCTTAACTTCATCATTTATGTATGTCATTTTCGGTGTTGTCTCTACCGTTTTCGGTCTCCATCTAATCTATATCATTATGTGTTAAATGCATTTAATGAGATAATTCCATTTAATGAGATAACTCCCAACCACTCGCATATTTAATTTCCAACTAATCTGGTCACTTTCCAACTACCATTTACCTCGAGATCTGCAAACCGCCACTTCCCAATGCACTTTGGAAAGGAAAAGATTCTTTCCCTTAATAAAACAAAACTGACCATCAATGCACAGATTTTCCCTCCAAAACCGATTCTATATAAGGAGCCATCCTCCTTTCATTTTCTCACATTCACAATCACTAGTATTTCTCTTGAATCTCTCTCTCTACATCATAATCATGCCAAGCCGAACTTTGGGAAATTTTCTAAGTGTTGACTTCGGCTCATGCTTGGCCGAATGGGACTATGATCACCCAAAGAAACACATGTTTGAAAGTCTCATTGTTACCGGTCTTCAAGCCTTCCTTGACGAATCCGGTCCCATACTGACTGAGGATGTCAAGGAATTTTTCAGAAATGCCGTCAACTGGGGAGATCGCATTGTAACCACTGTAAGGAATCATACCTTCCGGCTTGATGAAGCCGAATTTGCCACCCTCTTCAGCTTGCCCAAAGAAGGGTTCTCTGATTTTCCGGCCATGGAGGGAACTGATGAATACTACTATGGGTTCCGCTGTCTTGGAACCTTCGATACGGTGGAAACCCATGGGTTAAAAACCCGCCTCGGTCGTAGTACTCAGTTACTTCTTGAGATTGTCACTCGGTCCATTCTGTGCCAATCTGTAAATCAGCGGTTTTCAAAGAATACCTACAATATGATGACCCACATCTACAATCACACGCCCATTAATTGGGCAGCGGTCCTCTTTCAAACTTTGAGGAAAATGGTGCGGACCAAGAAGGGTCTCGGCTTTGCACCCCACATCAGCAGGCTGATTCTCAAGTACCGGCCAGATTTTGGACCGGGTACACCGGCATCCCCCTCAAATATTCTCGATAGAGATGCCGTGGTGGAAAAGTATTCCAGAATGGTGCTTACTGCTTAAACATCTTTATTTAAATGTCTTTCTTTCGTCCTATCGGTTTCCATTCTAATGAAATATCGTTTCAGTTTTGATCGCTTCTCTTTACTCTATGTATCTATCTAACATAACCGGCTTGATATCGTTCGTATCCGGTTTCATAAAATCTGCTTAAAACTGATAAACACCGATCAATCAAAATATCTGAAACACTATTAGAAACCGATCTACCATTCGGTCTCAAAGAAAAGGTTGCGTCACCGATGACATAGACAAACTTTTGGAGGGAAAAACTCCCGCTCAAGGACACCGCACACCGTTTCGCACGAAACCACGTCTTTTCATTTTGGAGGGAAAACTCCCGCCCATTCATGATGGGACGGTTTGGCTTCCAAACCGTGCCTATAAAAGGGGGCCTTCGTCATATTTCTCATTCACACACAAATTCACTTTCTCTCTCTAAACTTCTAAAATCCTTTGAAGCCGAATTCTTTCATTTTCAAACTCTTCAAACATGGGTCGTGATTCGGCGTTGTTCAAACTATACTCTCAAGTGGACTTCAAAGAGATTCGGCAGAACGGAACGGCCGAAGCAAAAGAAGTAATTGACCAACTGATTAAAACCGGCTTGGAATATCTACTAGACGGTCCCCACGTAATATACAAGGACGCGGTCGAAGAGTTCTTCAAAACCGCAACCATTTCCTACGACAGGATCCTCGCAACGGTTTGCGGCTCCCAAATAGAGATCACCGAAGCTGTAGTGGCCGAGAGTCTACGTCTCCCAACTACCGGCATGGACGCAACAGCAGAGATGGACGATGACGTTTTTAAGATGGCTTGCCGCCATTTATCAGCAACAAACGAGCCGCTTACCACATCCGGAAAGAAACAACTGCTGAAACCGGAGCTCATCCCGGCGTGTGACGTTTTTGCCAGGGCGATACTGGCAAGGGGAGGAAATTTCAGCAATCTGACCAAAGACAAAATCAGAATGATTTTTCGTCTAATGGAAGGCACAGAGATCAACTGGGCAAGATCGGTTTTCAGCAATCTTATGGAAATGGTGAGACCGGACTCAGATAGGTCTTGGGGGTATGCCGTACAACTCGGCAAGATCTTCTTACATCTGAAGATCAAAGTCGGTCCCGGTGTTGGAATACTAAAACGCAGCATCATCCGATCAAGGCATTTTCTTCCAAGAAAGCAATCGGCCTCCAGTTCCACAGGTGGCCGAAAGAAGAAAGCCGCGAAGAAAAATGCCCCAGCAAAAGCAAGCACTGGAGGAAAGAGAAAAGAAAAAGTAATTTTCGAAGATCCACCTCAACAAACAGAGGATGAGGAGTGGGACGATGAGGAAGCCGACACAGAAGGAACCGAAAATAGAACGGACCACGACGATGATCTTTCGGCTCGAAGTCCGACCGATGCCGAACAAAGCTTCAATCCTGAGACCACCGAGGGTGAGGCCGGGGTTGACACAGGTGCCAATGATGAAGGCCTCAGCAGGGAAGAAGCCGATGAGGCCGAGGCCGAAAGATTAGCCCAGAATATCTTTCAAGGCATCATCAGGCGGGATGAGGACGTTATAAGCTTATACTTGGAGTGGCATGAGCACCGCTTCAACACGAACTATAAGAACATCATGACGGACTTGAACCAAGAGGATTGCTTCGCCAGGTTGGAGGAGGTGGAGGCCATGATCTTAAGCCTCACAAAATCCAATACCATTCATGAGGTACAATGCCGAACTTGCCTATTGATACCGAGAAGTCATCTTCGACAGATAAGAAGGCGTATCAGAAAGATTAAGGAAGAATATGCCGAAGGGGGATCGGTGTCTACAGTAGCACCGCGAGTATTGGATAAGCTTGAAAAGGGCAAACTGGAAATTCGGCAGGAAATAGAGCGGCTGGAAGTCATATGCAATCAGAAAGAAGTACCGGTATATACCGCTCCAGTCATCGAAGAATTTCCAATTGACTGGACAACAACCTCAAGAGAAGACACTGAGACACCGAGGGACATTGAGACACCGATACAGGACAATGCTGAAATACCGACTTCAAAGACTGTTGAGGTACAAAGCTTAGAAGATGTCGAGGTTCCAAACTCAGAAATTGAGGTAATAAACTTAGAGGATTCGGCTCAATTAGAACCTCCAAATGAAGAGGAGGCACCAATAAATCCTGATGAAAGAGCCGATCCTAATCCGACCGAGCAGTCCCCTCCCACTCCACCACCGGAAGCTACCGTTTCAGTTCCTCCTAAGGAATGGATTGAAGACCGGCTTCAAGAATTTGAAGCATCCGTTTCGGGACGGATTGGTGAGCAACTTAAGAAATTTGAAGTGTCAACATCGGGGCAGGTGGAAGACCGGCTTCAGAAATTTGAGGCATCAATATCAGAACAGATTGATGACCGCATACTTAACCACAACGTTTCTAAGCTTCAACCGCTCAAGGATAGATGCGAGAACATATTCGATACGGCTATGCAGTTCGCCGATGTGACAAAACAGGTTGTGGATCAACATCAAGCACGCCTGGAGCAACTCAGCACCGGACTATGGGAAGAGGCCGGTGAGCGAGAAAATTGTGCTCATCATATTATAGCTCTGGAGGATCTCACTTCGGAATTGAAGAAGGATTTCGAACGGGTTGACCCGACAATTGAACGAGTCTCGGTACTGGAAAAGAAAAACGAAGATCTCGTGGCCGAAGTAAAGGCACTTACTGCACAGATGGCCGAAATCCTGAAAGCTAAGGAAAACGCGGATGCCGCTGCTATAGAGGCCGATGCTCTGGTTGCTAAGAGAGTCCAGGAAAGGCTGGACGCCGAGGTTAGCAGAGACAAAGAGGCGCCGCGAGCGACTCAGCTGACCGAAGAAGAAATAGAGGCCGAAAGAATAAGAAGGGCCGAGCTTTTATATCCAGGATATGCTGAACAATTGGCCAGACAGGCCGCAGCGGATGCCGAACGATTAGAAACGGAGCAACGACGGCTGGCGGGATTTGCGAAGGAACACGAGAAAAAGAAGAAAGCGGCCGCCTCCGTTTCAGCACCGGCCGCCTCTGCCTCAGAACCGAAGAAAAGAAAGAAGCCGGCTAGTAAGAAAGTTCGAATTGTCGAGACGCTCAACACAATCTCTGAACTGGTCGAGACGGGTACCTCGCAGCAAGCCGACCCAGTAGAGGACGAAGTCGAAGAACAGCTGCGGTCCCGGTCTAAAAGACCACGATCTTCTCAACCGCAACCGCCACCACCACCGAAGAGAAAGAAGAGCGCCTACGAATTCACGGACTCGGAATAGGGACTATCTTTCCTTTTACCTGTCTTAGTATTTATGCTCTGTCTTTCGGTTTTATATAGATATATATAAAAGTTATTTTTTTGAATATCGGCCTCATTTTGCGTTTCTACTTGGTTTTGATAATTTTAAATAAAATAATCAAAAAGGGAGAAATTGTTAGATAAAAGATAGAGATTCTTCCAAACCCCTCCCTCAAAATTTTTTTGAAAATTCTCTAAGTCTTTTTCAAAAATTGGCCAAACAAAACAACCGGCCTACGGTTGCAAACTTACATGATTTTGATAATTTTAAATAAAATAATCAAAAAGGGAGAAATTGTTAGATAAATTCATACCGGTTCAAATAAACCTAACTTAAACAAACTTCCTATGCAGGAACGAGGAACCGGACCGGATGAATAAGAAAACCAAATGAAGTAACCGAACCGGTCAAGGTACCAAACCGATCAAGCATACTTAGAACGTGACCAAGGAAGGATCGGCCAAAGCTCAAACAGCCGATCAATCCACAAGACAAACATAACCGGAATAAGCCCGGTCACTTCACTATCAAAAGATATTCGGCCAAGTCAAGTGGCCAACCTAGGCCAAGTCAAGAGGCCGACCTGCACAAGAAGACACTTTGGGTATCTGTTGAGAATGATACCAAAGGAACAGACTGAATACTTCCATATCCATGCAAGTCTGAGGAAAGA
Organism: Impatiens glandulifera; assembly: GCF_907164915.1. Taxonomy (NCBI): domain Eukaryota; kingdom Viridiplantae; phylum Streptophyta; class Magnoliopsida; order Ericales; family Balsaminaceae; genus Impatiens; species Impatiens glandulifera. The sequence goes on from NC_061867.1 coordinate 24,623,377, forward strand.
CTGTAGGCTGCAGAAAACAGTACTACCGGATCCTTCTACTTCGGGATAAGCCAGAAAGGAAATCTTCAAAGTACAGACAACTGTCCAAGCAGACAGTGCCTACATTGAGTAAAAGACAAACCCAGCAGGTTTGCTTTACAGACCGGCAGGTCTGAAACAGGATGCCAGGTCTGAGATTGACCGTCAGGTCTGAGGAGAAGACCGCAGGTCTGAGACACTGAATCACTGCATCTCTGATCAGCCAATCAGATTCAAGGCTTCGAAATATGACCGTTGGCATATTTCACCTATAAAAGGAGGCAGTTGCAGAAGAGTAAATGCGGGACATTGAGCAGTTACTAAGAGTTATTAAGTGGGACATTCAGTAAGACAAGTGAAGCGTTGAGAGCATTTACTACAAGTGATAACAGTGTGGTATTCTAAGAAAGCCTAAGTGCTAAATTCTAAAGTGTGTGTTACAATTTCGGTGTAAATTGTAAGAGTGTTATCGAGCAGGAAATAAGTCTCGATCGAATTGTATTTGTATTCCTTAGTGAATATCCTTCTCGCGGTTTCGAGAGGAAGGAGTGACGTAGGAGTTTTATCTCCGAACATCCATAAAATCTGTTGTGTTATTTACTTTCTGTTGGCTTCATTACATAACCGACTAACTTAACCATACCGCTCCAAACCGACTCCATACTGACCATACCGAAATCCAGATAACCGAAACCGACCCACCATTCTTCAAATCTCCATCATCCGAAACCGACTCCGCCTATCATATACGTGTACCGCTTCAACTTGAAAGCAAACCTCTTCCGCGCTTGAACCTAGTTCAAGGGTTTGTGACAGGTTGTGTAGTATTGAAACCCCGGTGTTAATCTCTAACCGGATTAACCACCACCCTACGAAGCAAGAACCGCTAACCGGTCCAACCCCCGGTCCACCAGCGGCGACCTAGATCCTAACACAAAGTCTCACAATCAATTGTAAGGACACATCTCCCGTTCAATATTGCTTTCAATACTTTGATAGTTCAACCACATCCACCATTAGCATCGGTGGAAGCTATGATGTGGGTTACATCGTCTCGCCACCTCATTGTCACTGTGGCACCACAGGTCTTAGCGTATTGAACCATCAAGTGTTGTGTAAGAACAATAATATTATCTCAGACAAACATGATGAAAACTTACACAATATGAAGAAAATGGATATATATCAAGAATAGTATTATATTTTCACTTGTTAATTGATTTGGGCATAAAATCCAGTCTTTTCCAAAAGTGTTTTGGACGAATGCGTTGTTGGTTGCCTGCACATGAAAAAAAACAGTCTTTGTTAGTAAATACTAGGGTTTCGTGGAAATAATATACAAAACCCTAACCCTATGTATGTTTTCCTAAATACAAAGGATTTTCATTGAATGTGACATTTTGGGAGTAGGGTTTCCTAAATATTAACGAGATAACGACATCCCATAACATGTTTAGTGGTTTCATAATCCTAAATATAAAAAGTTTACTATTTTGGTGTACGTACCATTGTTGAGACGTGAAGATCTTGCTTCTGGTCTAGTCTGGTCGACGGGGAGCCGGATGCGAATCGCCGTGAAAGGAGGCAGGCTTGAAGAGAGAGAGAGATGAATTTGATAGAAATGTTTATAAAATAATCATATTAGGGTGTATATATTTTAAGTATGTTAAACAAAGTGAAGTATGCATCGCTCATAAACTCTTGAAGCGAAGTATGCTTCACTAAAAAGCATATTTCCATGGAACCTGGGAGAACAAGTCTTCTCTCGAAAAACGACTATTCATTTCATTTCACATGGCACCTGGTCGGGGCGAAAAAGTCTTCTCTCGAAAAGCGTTTATTCATTACATTTTACATGGAACTTGGGATGGGCGAACAAGTCTTCTCTCGAAAAGCGTCTATTCATTCAATTGGACCTGGGCGAAGGAGTATTCGCTCTAAAATATTATATTCATTACATGGGACCTGGGCGAAGGAGCATTCGCTCTAAAATATTCTATTCATTACATGGCGCAGTATTCTTCGCAAGATTCTCTAGACATATAACATAATTGAAGCGAAGATTTCTTCGCTACAAAGCGTCTCCTCGTAAATTAAAATTTTCATAAAAAATATTAAAATTAAAATGAAGTAATTGAAGCGAAGATTTCTTCGCTGAATATTATTTCCAATAAATTTATTTAATAATTAATATATAGAAGTATTAAATTCTTGTTAATTTTGGTATTCACATACATGAGTAAGTGTACTTACATGATAGGTAAACGATCTTCTCACGGGTAGGTTGGGGGTTTTACATGAACGTCAGGTTTAAAATAATTGAAGCGAAGAATTCATCGCTTTAAAGGGTCTCCTCGTAAATAAAATTTTGCAATTTTTTTAAATATAAAAATAAGTAATTGAAGCGAAGATTTCTTCTCTCCAAATCGTCTCCTCGTAAATAAAAATTTCATAAAAAATTTAAAAATTAAAATGAAGTAATTGAAGCGAAGAATTCTTCGCTGCATATTATTTTTAATAAATGTATTTAATATTTAATATATAAATGTTAAATTCATGTTAATTTTAGTATTTACATACGTGAGTAAGTGTATTTATATGATAGGTAAATAATCTTTTCATGGGTGGGTTGGGGGGTTTACATGAACGTTAAGGTTTCTAGGCGGGGTAAGCTTCGCTCCTTTCGCTTCTCTCCATTCCTTCTCACATGGCGCCTTCAGAGAAGTTAACTTCGCTGGTGCATATTAAAATTATATTAATTCCGTACGTTAACTGGACATTCCATTAACGGCGTTTGGGGTGAACCCGGAATGAAACTCGGGTTCCTAATTCTCCCTCCACCTCTCCAACTCAGCTTCATTTATTAATATAATAATCAAGTTGCAATTTGATTGGTCCACAACAGGGGAATACAAGAATTGGTAGCAGAAGATCCGGATTGAATATTTAGTTAAGTAGTTAACCATATTGTTTTGTGTATATAAAGATATTATAAGCTTAAAAAAAATAGATATATAAATTAATCACATAAAAATGTTAGTTCAAATTTGCATGTTTATTATAATATAATTATTTATCTATTACGGATATTTTTAATATTTATCTTTTTAATGGTAAGTGATCGTAAATTTTTATAATCTATAATAGAAAAAATAGAATGATCAATTATAGTTATAAATATTAAGAATAAGATAAATCACTCAATAAAATGATCAATTATAGTTATAAATATTAAGAATAAGGTAAATTACTCAATAATGGTTCATAAATGAATAAAGTTAATTTTTAAATTCCACGTAAAATGTTATAATTAACTTTCTAAATAATAATAACAATAATACTTAATTAATTGCATAATCTTCTTTTATATTTTTAAAACTTTTAAATATATATATATATATATAAAGAAAAGTATTAAAATATTTATTTTTTTATTTGATGATCTTCTTCAATATATTTTTAAAAACATTTGGTACTATTCTACCATTTTTTCTAAATTTTAAATTTTTTAAATTGAACATTTTAAAATTTTTAATATATATATATAAGAAGATTATAGAAATATTTTAATTATTATCCTAATAATTTGATACTCTTCTTATTTTATTTTATTTTATTTTTAATACCTTGCAAAAATTAAAGTATATATATAGATATAAATACAATTAAATATTTTTATAATATATATATATATAATAAAACAAAATTTTAAATATTTACTGCACACTCACTCCACACTCATCTTATCTCTCCTAAATATTTTCTCTTTCATAAAGTATTAATTTCTCTTTTTCTATAATTATATTTGTGTTTACATAGTATAAATTAAATGGATTCTAACAATAACAAAAAAAAAAAATACAAATTCCTTAAAGATGACTTTTCTTAACACAATGAATTTTTATAATTCCAAGTGGATAGATAAATGTCTTTGAAAGTACTACTTCTAACTTTCAAATATTACTTAATTGTTCTCATTGTTCATTCAACTTAATATATTATATAAACTTATGAAAAAAGAGAAGAGCTAATAACAACCTAAAATAAAAGAAGAATTTATTCATGCTAGCTAGATTATAATATATTAACTTAATTTGTGTAGGAAGATATTGTAAGCTTAAATATATTATATATAGAAGAGATGAAGGTTGTGCTGAGAACCCGCGAGAATATGATTGTACCGCGAGAATTTGACAAAAACTCATATATATATATATAGTGCCGGCCCTGATATTTGGGCTGCCCCAATCTCGGGTAAAAAAAGATCGAAAATATTGTTACCCTAAGTCTATTTTAAAAATAGCTTTTAATGAGATTTGAACCCACGATGAACTAAATATTTTAAATACTTATCTAGTGAGTCAACTCGTGCACTTGTTTGAGTTTGCGATTCTACATAGAGGAAACGAGTCACGAGTGGTAGTAACTCATCATAATGTAAAATCGGTAATAACTCGCGAGTTGAATCGATGAACTCGCTAAAATCATCGAAATCGAAAAAGTCTACTGTGTTCTTTATTGTTGACTTTTTGGAGTACTCTAATTTATCCCATTCCTGAAAACATGTATGGAAATGATTGAAATAACATAGAAAAATAAAAATATGGAGATCCAGTTATAAAAAAAAGGAAAAAAAATGATGATTCAAATAAAAGAAGACTAAGATAGAGAATTAGATAGAAAGAAGAAGAAATATAGAGATTTAGAGAGAAAGAATATTAAGATAGAGATTCGGAGAGAAAGAGTAGTAGAAAATACCGCCCTTGAGGTCGATAGAAGTAGAAGCTATTGAATCTAGTTTCAGAAAAACTAGACGACTATAAAGAAGGTATCGATCCCAGACCAGACCAGACCAGGGACTATCTTCACCGTCTTCGGGTTTCACTCTTGAATGTTCCCAATATTATTTGTGCCCTTAGTTCAGCTAGCGACTATGCTGAGCACAAACAGTCTCTGGTAATTGAATTGACTTTGGAGCAGTTCGAAACCGTAGTAAGATAACCCCATTGAAACCATGATAAAGAATACATTCGCTCTAAAACTATAAAACGAGAGTAAGAAATGGAGTGAGGAAGATACGGGTTTTCTTTACTTTTGTATTTTATATATATATATATATATTTATGTGGTAATATTATAATATGAATTAGAGAGTAAATTAGTTTGATTTTATTTTTTATTTTTTATTAATATAAATATATAATATTATATATTTTTATTTTTATAATTAATTTTGATATTTATATATATAATGATATAATAATAATTTTATAATTAAATATATTTTTAAAGTAAACTTTTACGATTTTACGATTCAAATTAAAATTTTATAAACTTATAACGATTTTACGTAATTTCTCGATTTTAAAATTAAGAAAAGATAATTCAGGTGTAAAGACACGAAGAATCAAATATTATATTATTGTGTTCTTATAGAATAAAATTCACAAATAATAGAAAAAAAAATCTATTTTCTATTTATTGGATTTTTATCCTATTATAGATATTATGTAATCTCCTTTTTCTCTCCAACCTTTTCTATCTATCTTTAGAAGTAGGGCGAGAGAAAGTAAATATAAGCGTTGGTTTTTCCAACGAAACTAAGCACTTTTTTCTTACAGCCTCTGCTCCGCCCGTTTGAATCATTGCCAGGAGCCTTCATCTCTTACGGAAAAACTGTTGGAACGACTCCTTGGGTTTTTCTCTGTGAATTCTCTTGTTGCCAGTGGGAGATGGTTGGATTGCCCTAGCCCTATCCAGGCGTCGGCTTTCAAGGAAGCGGTTGAAAGATCCGCCTTGAGAGAACATTCTCTTTCTCAATCGTTGTGATCTCTTCTCTTTGGTAGGTATTGTATATAAGAGAAAGCTTTTACTCATCTCCCCGGGAGGCTCGTAGACGCTACTATTGCAATGACTAGTCTAATCTCTTTTCTTTCTGTAAACCCGGTGTGGCCAATCGAAAGTCCTTGATCAAACACAAGGGAAGGGCGAGGGCGCCAACGATGAGTGAGCGGAAGTGTCCGGTTAAAGGGTCGATGTAATTGAGTCGACCAGAGTCCGAAGAACGGAAAGACCACAAGGAGAGGAGTGAAAGGTCGGAGCTTGATCCCCCGCTACATCATTCAAGGCACGCTTGGTTTCAAAGGGCTATAGTGGTAAGTTCCGCAGCTCTTTCAGAGATTTGCATGATGTGTAAGGAAGGAAAACAAGTCCCTAAATCCTAAACAAAAGTTAGATCAGGTCAAAAATATAAAAAAAATAAAGGAAGGTTTCATGTTCCGAAACTACGTTCGCCCTGATCCCTATTCAATGGGGAGACATCGTCACTGCCTTCAACTATCTAGTCCAAAGAGCATAGGGAGAAGGAAGAATTTTCTCAACTTATCGAAAATTTGCCCAAGACTTATCCTGAGCTCGATTGAGTTTGTCTGAAACTTGAACTAGAATACCATGAGCTTCTCAACAGTTGTACCTTGTCTTGGGGCGTATTTAGCTTTACGAGATAGTGCGATGTGAAAGCAAATAAAGGAATTCCTGTTTGATTACCTGTAAAAAAAAGCATCAATGTTATGTCTAATACACTGATTTAGTTAAACGGTTTCTACTACCATGATTTTAACTTTATAGAACATATATTTACACTTAACATTTTATTCAATTTTAACCTCTTGCTAAGTTGCCACTACCGTATTAATCATAGTGTTAAGTTTGATTTTTATGTAGGTGGTCGTCCGTTTATTAAAGATACATGCTAATTTCGTAATATCTTGTAAAAATATTTCATATATTATGGCTCTTGTGAGCATTTACAATAATATATATATATATGGACGACGGCCCTGGGTTAAAACAATTGCATAGGCTCCCCAACATTATAGAGTCCCAAATTTTTTATAAAATAGTTATATTATATTATTTTTTCTTTTTTTTCTCATAGTAAATAAATATTATAATATATATATATATAACATTTTTATCTTTTTTTTTCTTTTTCTACGTTTTCTGTTTTTTTTAACCTGATATCTAATTAATATTAGTAATATTAATCGTAATTTTTTAACCCTAAACGGTCGCCACTCTTTTCTAACCTAATATCTAATATTAATCATAATTTTTTAACTGAGCGTCCATCATTTTATATTCTGAGTCTAACTCTAAATTTTAGTCGTCATTTTCTATTTCATATCTTTTAACTTATCTCTTCTATGATTCTATCAATCTGCAAATTCACATAATAATTTTCTAATCCTAAATCCTCGGCCGATCATTTTTTATTTCTTCAAGTTAACAACAATCATCTTTTGAGGTAATGATGTTACTTATTCAGTTATTTGTTTAATTTTTCTTATTCTTATTGTTTATCTTTAATATTTACCCACTTTAAAAATTAAAATATCTATCATTATATTTTTTTTCTTATTGTAGAATAGAGTAGATATATCATATCATCAATATTATCTAAAATCAGGCTATTACGAAAAATATATCACCTGACACTATATCACCATGTATTTTTTTCTCATTTTAGAAGTTTAGATTTAGTTAAATACTTTTACTAAAAATAAGTTTAAATGTTTTAGGTTAAAATGACGAAGAAGACTATAAATGATAAATATTGAATAAGATTTTAAAAATATTAGAAATATCAAGAAACAACACGAGGCAATGAAAAATCATTAGTGGTTCAATTTATAAACGGCTCAATGCTAAAATTCAATTTTTTCTACATTTGAGTCAAGATGATAAGATGATAATGAAGAAAATGATAGAGTAAGAGTAGAAGATGAAATATTGAAAAGGAGTGTTTAAACAATTAGAATATAATGTCTTAATTGAAAATTTTGCTTCAAAAAAATACAAGGAGAAGTATGTTTTCATCGTTTTTTTTATAACAATATGTATGTTTTTATAGTTGTTAATTATTATTGTATCTTTTTTATTTATTTAAAACTTATTATATTAATATTTTTGACATATATTATGAAATATATATATATATGAGAGATATTGTTGTTATATATTTAATTCGAATATATATATTTTGTTAATTAAAATATTTATAATTATTAATTAAAATTAAATTAAATATAAATTATTTATAGTTTTAGAGGGCACAAAATATAAAATTGTATTGATCTCCACAATCCTTCGGTGTATAAGGATTGTGGAGATGTATGACTTTAATGATTTATATGATTATGTTTAATATTATAAAACATAAACTTTAATGAATATATAGAAAATGATTTTGTCTAGCATGGTTAAATGATATTTCTTGTAAATCTATGACTTTAATGATTTATATGATCTTTAATACTTTTTAATATATATATAATCAAATATTAAACATAATCAAATATTAGGCATGGATTTGATTAAATATAAAATTGTATTAGGCATGGATAAAATATTAAACATAATCAAATGAGTATAGAAAATTAATATATAATAAATAAGATTAAGATTTTTATAGTCCTAAAATATAAAATAAAATAAAATAATTAAATGTAAAAAATGTGGTCAAACTGGTTCTTAATAGAAAAAATAAAATTTCATTTTTATATAAAAAATAAAATTTTTTGATTTTGATTTTGATTTTTCAAATATTTAATTATTATTTAATTTGTTAATTTTAAATAATCTCAAAATGATATAAAACATAATTAAAATACAAAATGACCAAATGGTCAAATGAAAAAGCTGAGAACTGTGTAGTGGGCCTACTAAGGCTTAAGGGCCATCATTTTAAATATTGAAAGTATCAAAAATAAAATAAAACGGAAATAAAGAAAAATAAATAAAATAAAAAATTACATAGGCCTTCTTGCCTAAATAAAATAATAAACCCAAAATTTTTAAAGGCCCTTGTAAATGATAAACCAAAGGCCGAACACGTCTTGAGGTTTAAATAATAAGCACACATATTCAAAGGATGCGAATATTGTAAGGTCGGCTTACCAACCCATCGCATCTGCTATTACTCCGATTGCTTTGGTGTCAAATGGATCTACCGAAATTCATTCTTTTGTTCTTTTAATTTCAATCTCTCAATTCTCCTATGAGTAACGGGCAAATGATGAATACTTTTATTTCATTTAATCTGAATTATAATAATGTGGATTAAACTCCGCTTATTGTCTGATGCCACTTGTTAATAATTTAATTTAATTTAATTTATAGAAGATCTATGATGAAAGAAGCAGACGGGCGGACTGAAATGATGCCGTGTAGATCGTCTGAATTACATTCCATTTTATGGACTCATTTCTGAGATTCTCATATTCATTTCTTGATTTTATCTTCTGAATTCATTCCTTAGATTATGTGCTATGATGAAGTTGCTATTATATGTCTGGACATATGATTTCTGTGATTATTTACATGCTTACTTCTGAGCTACGATCAATTCTTTTAGTTTTTTTCATCTTGCATCTGTATTACTACTACCTTCTCATTGCGATTTGTTAATAGTGGCGCAAGGAGATTGAATGGATGCGTATAATGATTAGGTCGGCTTACCAGCCCATTGCATCTGCTATTACTCTGATTGCTTTGGAGCCAAATGGATTGACCTAAATTCCTTGTTTTTACTTATCAAATATCGGCAAATGATGAACACTTTTATTTCATTATATCTGAACTATGATGTGGATTAAACTCCGCTTATTGTCGATCTGATGCCATATTTGAAATTGTTTCCTTTTATTATTACTCTTTGATTTTTTATTCATTTTAACATATCACGGACGGCAAATGATGAATACTTGTATTTTAAATCTGAACTATAATGTGGATTAAACTCCGCTTATTGTCTGATGCCATATCTTAATTTGAATAATTTTCTTTTTGATTTCTAAATGTTATTGAACATATTATGTTTATATTGAAATAATGTTGATAGTAATAGAAACTATTTCTGAATCTGTGATGAAAGAAGCAGACGGGCGGACTGAACTGATGCCGTGTAGATTGTCTGATATACATTCCATTTTATGGAATGATTTCTGAGATTTCTTGATTAAGATTATTTATTAGCTATGATGAAGTTGCTTAATATGTCCGGACATATGATTTCTGTGATTATTTATAGGCCAACTGCTGAGCTTTTCATGTTCTATTTTTTATATTTTTGTTTGTTTTACAAATATTCATTTTATTTTCTCGATTTTGTTATAAACAACTTTTATAAGCACATCTGTGATTATTTGTTTACTTAATATATTATGAATTATATTAAATATAGTATATTATAAAATAATAATAATAATAATAGTTTATTTGGTTTTATATATTATAAAATATTAATACGAGGTCTAAAGTGTTAATATGTTATCTGTAAAAGTGTCTATTGTTTTATATATAACATATTAACACTTTTATAAAATTAGAAGGTAAACAACAAGCATACAAATTCATGATATTATTACAAATACTTCATCCGACGACGAGAAGGGATCATATCTTTATATATTCTCCGATCATAAGTAAGCGGGTCAAATAAGGGTTGGTCGAACTTTTGTTTCCTCTATCGAACATTCGTTTCCTCTATCCAATGGTAGAGAGAAGTGGTACATATTCAGTCTTTAGAAAAAACTAATGTTTTTGTAGTCTCCTTTTTTTTTAATTGATACTGATTCAATCATCTGCGGTGGGCTTGGAATTACATATTCTCACAGGGAATTACAATAAAAAAAACAATATTTTTTCATACTTCATCAATGCTAACATACTTTTGAAAACGCCCTAACATTCCATTCCCTCAAATATGATAAACAATTAAGGTTTAACTAATAAACCAAAGCTTAAGGTAGGCGGATTTAGGTCACTAACAAATAAAGAAGTCAGGTTCAAATTAGATATTTTAACCTAAATTATTAAACAGATAATGTTAAGATTAGAATTGTTCTACTCGTTAACATGTCAACCTAAATCCGCTAACCTAAAACTTACCTAAATTGACACCCCTAGTTTTAATTACTTAAAAGAATTGTTAAAAAATCTATTATTTAATATTTCAATGTAAAAAAATTATGCATCTCTTTCTATCTATTTTTTTATTTTTTATTGTATGTAAGAACTAAATTAACTAATTTAATCTCTAAATTATATAAACATGAATGATTTCTTTTATTTAGAATCTATTTATTTTATTTTTACATACATTATGTATTCAAAATAATAATATTGTACGGATTTAACAAATGCATTCTAACCAAATATTACAACTTTCGTCGTGTTGACCTTCCAAACACAATGATTGTTGCAATTCGAAGCGGATAGAAAAATGTCTTTAACGTACCTCTTTTAACACTACAATCTTTAGATATTACTCGATCATTTATGCAAAAACAACAAATACAATTTTTTATTTGTATTACTAATAATATTATTTTTCATTCAGCTTAATTCTACTTAGAGGAAACAAGTCATGAGTAGTAATAACTCGTTAAAGTGTAAAATCGGTAATGACTCTCGAGTTGAATCGCTGAATTAAACTTGTTAAAATTGTCGAAATCAAAAAGTCTATTGAGTTCTTTATGGTTGTCCCTTTGGAATACACTTATTTATCCATTCCTGGAAACATGAATGGAAATGGTTGAAATATAATAGAAAATGAAAAATATGGAGATTCGGTTATATAGAAAAAAGAAGAAACACGATGATTCAAATAGAAATATGTCTAAGAAGAAGAAATATAGAGAGAAAAAAGATTAAGATGAGATTCAGAGAAAAAAAAAAAAAACTTAAAATGCCGCGGTCTAAATAAAGAGTAATTGTGGAAGAAATGGAGGAAGGAAGAAATGGAGGATAGAGAAATAGGGTTTTTCTTAATATTTATATTATATATATATATATATATATATATATATATTTATATTATATATATATATTTATTTATATATTTATATATGGTAATATGATTTAAAGAAAGTAAATTTAGTTAAATTTTATTTTTTATTTAATTTTTAATTTTTATTTATTTATTTAAATATATAATATTATTATATATGTTTTTATTGTTATAATTAATTTAATATTTATATATAAATATAATGATATAATAATAATTTTATAATTAAATATATTTTTAAAGTAAACTCTTATAATTTTAAAATTTAATTTTGATTTACGAATTTACAAACCTATAACAATTTTACATAAATTCTCGATTTTAAAATTAGATAAAGATAATTATATTATTGGGTTTAATTAGATGGTTTCTACTCCAATAATTTAACTTTTTAGAACATATTTTTAGACTTAACATTTTATTCAATTTTAACTTCTGGCTAAAGTTGTCCCTACACTACTCATCATAGTGTTAAATTTGATTTTTACGTAGACCGTCGACCATTTATAAAATATATGCTAATTTCGTAGTTTCTTCATAAATTTTGTTTTTTATATAACATTAAAGTCATATATTTACAAGAAATAACATCGATCATCAAAATCATTATCAAGTCATACACAACATGGATTACAAAGTCAAGTGATACATGCATGGATATCATACAAAATATATACATGGATGAATATTGAAATATATATATATATATATATATATATATATATATATATATATATATATATATAAAACAATATTTTAATATCAAGTCTAATAAATTAGGTGAACATACTTTTAAATCATGTTAAAGGCCAATACAATACGAGGCATTTTAATATAAAGCCTAATAAATTAGGTGAACATACTTTTAAATCATGTTAAAGGTCAATACAATACGAGACATTTTAATATCAAGCCTAATAAATTAGGTGAACATATTTTTAAATCATGTTAAGGGACGATACAATATGAGGCATTTTAATATCAAGCCTAATAAATTAGGTTAACATACTTTTAAATCAGGTTAAAAGGCGGATAAAATACGAGGCAGAGTTTTAAATTGTATTAGGTATGGATTAAAATATTAATCATAATAAAATAAGTCAAATAAGTGTAGAAAATTAATATATATAAATAAGATTAAGATTTTTAGAGCCCTATAACATAAAATGTAATAACTAAATATGAAAATTTGTGGTCAAACAAGTCCTTAATAGACAAAATAAATTTTCATTTTTATAAAAAATAATATTTTATTTTATTTTATTATTTTATTTTTATTTTGATTTTGATTTTTCAGATATTTAATTATTATTTTGATTTAATTATTATTTGATTTGTTAATTTTAAATAATCTCAAAATGATATAAAACAGAATTAATAATACAAAATGACCAAATGGTCAAATGAAAAACACACCGATCAAGGCCTCATGCCTTTTGGGCTGTGAACTGTGTAGTGGGCCTACTAAGGCTTAAGGGCCCTCATATTAAATATTGACAGTATCAAAAATAAAATAAAAGGAAAATAAAGAAAAATAAAGAAAATCAAAAATTACATGGGCCTTCTTGCCTATATAATATACCCAAAATTTGAAAAGGCTCTTCTAAATGATAGACCACAGGCCGAAAATGCCAGGTTTAAATACAAAATAGGAATTAAGGTTTAACTAATTAACCAAATATTAAGGATAACGATTTTAGATAATCACAAATAAACAAGTTAGGTTCAAGTTAGATATTTTAACCTAAATTACTAAACAGATCCGATTAAGGTTAGAATTATTCTACTCGTTAACATGTCAACCTAAACCTGTCAAACCTAAAACTTGCCGAATATACCTTCATGTTTAAATGATAAGCCCTAGTTCAAAACAGGCATTAATGTTTAACTAATAAACCAAAGCCTAAGAGGCCTTCAGGCCTATTGGGTTAGGTCGTCGGCCGAATCGTAAGCTTAGGGTAGAGTAGCCCTAGCCATGGGTTTGATTCACGAGCGTGGTTTGGGGTTACTTCTTTTTCCTTCAGACAATTGACATACGAACATGAACAGGGAGTTATTAATTCAGACCTAATGAAGATATTTTCTTTTGATTTTCTTTCACATTTTTCTTTTGATTTTATTACCCCTCTTATATTACTTCAAAACATAATTCATTGATATGTTTCTGTTTATATTACTAGATTTACACACACACACATATATATATATATATATATATATATTTATAAAGGAATGTATAATTTATTAAAAGATTTTATTTCAATGAAGTCATCAATATTTGTGATTCAAACAAGTTTAAACATGTAGATAGATCATACAACAAAAATAAGATAAATCCACAATGATTTCTTTAAATGTTGGTTGAATTCTTTCCGCATGCCACCACACATCTCTCAACTTTCTCAGAATCTGCATATTGAAATCATAATTTTATTGATATTAGACATTTGTTTAAGCAAAAACAATATAGATAGGCTCTAACACAATTAAGGATTATATATATTTAATCTTAAAAATCATTAGAATCTTTAACATAAAATACCTGCGATTAAACTGGTGCATTTGTCAATAGAACACTTGATAGTAGAAATATTTACTTTCATTAGGGGAGGAGGATTAAAGAAGACACAATTTGGAATACATGATGATACTCCACATGTATATAAGTCTCTAAAGTTTCCAGTAGTAGCATAACACCTTGATTCACAGTCGTTGAGACATTGTTGGAAAGAATACGCATTTGTCAATTCACCATAAAAAATAAACATCAACGAAAACATAACCACAAATTCATGAATCCTTGACATTGTTCCAATATCTATTTTCTATCTTTGCCTATAGTGTGTTGATTAATAGGATAGTATGAGTATAATATATATATATATATATATATATATATATATATATATATATATATATATATAATATGTATATATAGTATAATATATATATTAGAATGACTGATTACAATAGTTATTTATTATTAGGCTATTATGTAGTGCTGGATTAAATTTCTAAATGAGTATAATATATATATATATATATATATATATATTATAGAATAACTAATTATAACAATTATTTATTATTAGGCTATTATGGTAATGCTTGATTAAATTTCTAAATGAGACATCAAAATATTTGTAATATACCTTAACAAAATCTTTCTGTAAAATCTTTCTGATATTTAATTCAAAATTTATATCCATTTAAATATTTTTTTCTATAATTAAGTGTTAAAAGATAAATTTCAATTGGAATTTAATCCTCTATAGTGAATTTATCAAGATACATTGTTTAAAATATTAGGTAGAGGATATTAAAATTAACCATTTCCTTACATAGAAAATACAATTAAGTAGGAAATAATGTTTATCTATTTCAATATATAGATTTTTCTTTTAAGTATTAAAGATTAATTATTAATTGGGCTATTGTGATTAACATTACTAATTATCATTAAGGTATTCTAGTGGTGCTTAATTTGTAGATTAAAATTGAATGGTTATATATTAAAACATAAATATAAAATTTTATTTTTTAAAATATAAGATTTATTCTTTTAGTTATAGCATATTTTAGTGCTTGATTAAATTTCTAAATGAGTATAATATATATATATATATATATATATATATATATATATATTTATATATTTATATATATATATATATATATATATATATATATATATATATATTATAGAATGACTAATTATAACAATTATTTATTATTAGGCTATTATGGTAATGCTTGATTAAATTTCTAAATGAGACATCAAAATATTTTTAATATACCTTAACAAAATCTTTCTGTAAAATCTTTCTGATATTTAATTCAAAATTTATATCCATTTAAATATTTTTTTCTATAATTAAGTGTTAAAAGATAAATTTCAATTGGAATTTAATCCTCTATAGTGAATTTATCAAGATACATTGTTTAAAATATTAGGTAGAGGATATTAAAATTAACCATTTCCTTACATAGAAAATACAATTAAGTAGGAAATAATGTTTATCTATTTCAATATATAGATTTTTCTTTTAAGTATTAAAGATTAATTATTAATTGGGCTATTGTGATTAACATTACTAATTATCATTAAGGTATTCTAGTGGTGCTTAATTTGTAGATTCAAATTGAATGGTTATATATTAAAACATAAATATAAAATTTTATTTTTTAAAATATAAGATTTTATTCTTTTAGTTATAGCATATTTTAATTGGATATATTCATCTTTTAAATTTGTTAAATAAAAGATAACATATTTGGATCGAAAATAACTTCATCCCTCAAAAAGAGAAGAAGATTTCTAAGGAGAATATCTAAACATTTGTGTGATAAATCTATTTTTATTTTTCCTTTATTTATTTTTTACTTTCTCTCTGGTACTAGCTATCAATAAAATGGGTATTTCATTATCGTTAAAATTAAGTATACTTATTTGATTTTTTTTAGAAAATGGCATACTGTCATTAAATAAAAAGACCCGAAAACGGTAAAGGATTACAAGAGTTCATAATTCAGGTAGAACAAGATATTTGTAAAATGAATGAACTAACAAAATGAAAATTGAAAAAACAACCAGAATGAGAATAAAAGTGAAGAACACAAACAATGAAGCTTAGAGAGCCTTGAAATCAAAAGTAAATGTGACCTTTTCATATGCAATGTTTCATCTTTGACAAATCAACCAATTTTTAACAAGTGGAAATTTGTCTCCATATTCGAATGAGTGAGTTTGCATCAAAGATAATTTCATTCCTTACAAACTTCACATCATTTCTAATCTTTGAAAATGTTCTTACGTTCCTCTTCATCCAAATATGATAAACATGCAATGAAGCACTTGAAGACATTTGAACTAAAGTCATTACCCTTTATCTTGATGATTGTCAGTTTCTTGATGTCAGTCCATTATTTTGGAATCTAAGGATACAAGTTGATGTGGATAACTTACCCCAAAGGAAGGAAGCAAATGGACAATCCCCAAAGAGATGCTCAATGGTCTCATCATTTCTCATTCAAAGAAGGTAGTTGAGATCCGGGATATTCATATACTTCTTAATTCGATCGCGCGTGTTAAGTTTTTCATGGAACGCCAACCAAAAAATGAATTGGTGTATAGGAATAAATTTCGTGGACCACACTAATGGAACCATGGAACCACCTCCCCTCTATCGCTACTTATTTGATTTCTATTGCAATCACTTTTATTTATAATATAAATGTTATGAAATTGTTAACTAAAAAAGAATATTATATCTTATTTAATGTTGGTAATCGACAAAAACATTAAAGCTATAAATTTTCTTACTTAATGACATCCATAATCTTCTTAGTGTATCACTTCATTCAACCTAAAATAATAGTGCACAACCATTTTAACCTAAAATAAAAGGGCACAACTATAAAAATGATAGAAATAAAATTCATATTGTTTAGTATAAGGATATTTTGTAACATTAATTTGAGTGTTAGATGTGAGTACTTTGAATAGCTAATTGTCTAACCGATACTTGAATTTGGTATGAAATGAAATCGGAATGGAAAATTTCTAACCAAAATACAATACACAACATTTTTGAGGATATTTTTCATATAATTAGTTTTGTAAAGCCAACTCTAACTTGACGTGTTTGTTTTAGAAGCATCCACATTGGTACACAAGTTTTAGGATGTTAATTATTAAGTTAATTTCTCATCGAAATTATAATTTTAAGTGAGACAGTTCATATTTTTTTAACCGCACCTTTTGATAAACAAATTACAAAGATATTACAAATTTGTTGGGAAAGACTAATAAACTAACCTCCAAGAAAGAACATGTTAGGATCGGGATCGTCGATAGAGGATTGGGGTCCGACTAAAGGAGAACGCTTACACACACACGACGGTTGATACTAATCTGGTTAAAGATTAATATCGGTCTCAACACTACACAAGTTGTCACAAACTCTTGAACAAAGTTCAAGTGCGGAAGTAGTTTGTTTTAACTTGAAGCAACACACGAATTGGATGATAATGATGAATGGAATGAAGAAAGAACACAACAAAAGATTTATGGATATTCAGAGATAAAACTCCTACGTCACCCCTTCTTCTCAAATCTTGAGAAGGATATTCACTAATAATATTCAATCACACTTTACAATATGTCAAATAACCGAGGATTATTTACTACTCATTATTGACTTAAACTCTCACTTATAATGAATAGAATTGTAATACACTTTAATACTCCTGGACAGATTTGAAATGTAAGAAAAGTGGGATTTATAGCTATTTGACTTCTACGACTCTCTGAAAACTATTATGTTATTATAACTCGTTGAAAATTGTTGCGTAACTATTGCTTCTGTTCTTCAGCTTCTCCTTATATAGTGGAAATATAACAACGATCATACTTTCAACGGATACCTACATGGTAATCATTGAATCTGATTGGTTGGTCAAAAGGAGATGCAAGGCATTAAATGCGGTTGATGTTTCCCAAGAAATAATACAGCCGGCCAGTTTGTCTTCACTTGACTTTATCATCTGACAGTTTTGATAAGTACTTGCTCTTTGGAGACTGCATTTGGACTTATACCAAAATAGATATATCTGATCACTTGGAAATCTTCTGCAGTTTGTAGTCTATCAACAGACTTGTATCAAAGAGGAAATAGCATAGTCTGTATATTTGAAAATCTTTTTCTGCCTATTCCCAAAGTGAACTTATTGCATCAAAATAGAAACTTCCAGCAGTTATATATCTTTGAATTGATCTTGATTAATCTTCCCGTTAGAATTGTATGGTGGCTTAAGATTTTCTAGGAATTGAACCAACCGAACATTATACCGGTTTGTTGCTTTGGTATCGGTTGACCAGTCCTACCGCCGAGGAGAGGAAATCGATCTTTAAGGAAAAGTTCATTGATCCTGAAGTTGAGCCAAACCGGTATTCTACTGAAACTAATAAGATAGATTAATTAGATGGATCCGGTTTGTACCGTTTTTCTGATATCGGTTGACCGGCCAAATTGAGAATGTGATCGCTCCCGGCTTTTCCTGCACAAAAGGTTGAGTTTGATTAAGTTCTTTAGATAGTTAATTACTTATTAATTAACTATCTAATTTATCTAACAATTTATCCTTTTTGATTATTTAAATTAAATATTCAAAACCCTGTAATCGTTGGCCGGTTTAAAAAACTTATATTTATTGGTCGGTTAAAGACGGTTTGACTTGAAGAGAAAATTTTGTATAATTTTTTTTGTATGTTTATCTAGCAATTTCTCCCCTTTTGATATTTTTAATTAAAATTAAAAAAACCAACAATTTGAAACTAAAACTGAACCATTTAAATTTCCAAAATATTCATAAGTTTCCAAGATGATAATTGTAATATAATAAAATGCAGTAAATATAAGCAAAGGTATGATGATAATGATTAGTGGCTCCCTTCATCCTATTTGTTGATCAATTCGGTGAAGTAACGGTTTACAAAACCCCTTCCCGGATTAGTAGGATCGACATCTGACCAGGATCCCCTTGTCAGTTGAGCAGGAACATTAAACGCAAGATGTCTTCGACTCTGAAAGGCATTGTCAACCAAAACATCGCGGGTTCCTTGGTCTGATTGGTCACTAGAAGGAAAGGTATGAATTGGAAGTGCTGAGATCGGTTGAATTGTTGCTCTGGATTGGCGTTGTCTTTGATTCAAGGGTTGAGAATCCTCCTTTTCTTCTTCACCACCGGTAGAAATATCAAAGATAGGATTATAGTTCACCGGTACTTCAATTTCCGGTCCGGTGTTCATTGCTGTCGAATCCTGATCCCTTTTTTTTAAACACCGCCCTCGTCTTTTTAGTAATCGGAGGGGATGCCTCCTTTTCTTTATCGAGTTGCTCTTGAAATATTCGAGCCGCTTTTTCATTTTCTTCCTCGGCTGCCTTAGACTTCACATATTCTTTAGCTTGAAGATGTCAAGCAGCCTCTTCATCTCATCTTATTCTTTCTTCGTTGGCAACCTCTCGATTCTTTACCAGCTCAAAGAGTTGTAATGACATAGTTTGCACCGATGTGAGAGTCTGAGAGGTTACCTCTTGAACTTGCGCTAGCTTAATGTCAGTGGAAGTGGCCCGTTCTCTCAAGATTTCACTTACGTGAGCCTCCATGGATGTCTGCCATGGGGCCATGGATTCTCGAATCATCTCCGCAATGAGAGTCTTCATACGTTTTTCAGAAATTAGAACCACCACACCGACCGACTGTTGTTGCACCGGAGGCGAAGTGTCGGCGCGAAGAGACATTTTTGTTCTGACTGGTTGATCAAAACTATTTTCTCTTGATTTATGTCGGTCAGAAGACTTAATTGAAGAGGCTCTAGCAGATTTAGAGGGAAACGGATTGGCGGTTGCCTTGTCTTTGTCCTCTTCTTCATTTTCTAAAGTCTTGATGGGAGATTCCGGTTAACCGGTTTCAGATTCATTTTGGCGTTAGTTCCCGGGTTCTATTTCAGATGTAGCCCCTAGCGGTTTGGAGGATTCAAAATTTTCAAAATAGAATTTCTCAGCCTGTTTTTCTTCTCGGTAAGTGAGCTCTTTTTCAACCAGAGTGGATATGGGCGGTTCTTCATTCATTTCGGTTGTTTCTTCATACTTGGAGATTTTGGCAATTAAGTATTCTTTATCTGTTTTCAGGATACTAAGCACAATCTTATCCACGTCGGCTACTACACCTTGAATGAGACCCTCTTCCCCTTTATCAATAAATGAAGACAACACCCTCAACTTGACATTTGCCTCAACAAGGTTTGTTCTTGTCATAGCGACCGATACAAATTTGTTTTTTGCTAGATCGAGCACGGTTTCCTCTAGTGACACTAATGCGGACTACTTACTTTCTTCAGGGCATTCAAGGAGCATATCTTTAAAGTTTACCTCCAGTCTTACTTTTGCCCACGCATAATAGGAATCGGATATGGCTTGTGCTCTCTCTTCAACCTTCTTGAGAACATTATCCACAATTTTCTCAGCTTCAACATCGGCCATGCAAGAATCCGGTTTTTCAACAAAATCCAAAATAGTTGTATCGGCCGCTTCTTCTAGGAAAGGATTTTCTTTAGTTTCGGTTGGAATGGTTTCCTCATTAATTTGACCGGTTGAATCTTTCCTAGTATGACCGCTTTCAGGCAATGAGGCTACTCGGCTACTATATTGTCAATTCTTTCTTCATTATGTTCGACCGACTTATTGGATTTACCAACAAAACCTATCCGGTCAGTTTCAGCATTCTGACCGGTAGCATTAATTTTACTAGTCACATCGGTTTCATCCAACCGATTGACTCCATCCACG